>NW_009725529.1:0-22159 GCF_000703405.1 Apaloderma vittatum
CGGGCGTTATCCCTCTCGCTTCAGGCAGTTCCAAGGCCCGTTTCCCAGGTGCTTTTAAATGGATTTTAAACCATGAAGAACAACAATAAAAGGAAAAGGGATAAACGGATTCTGGCAAAGACTCCTGCAATTTAGCTCAGGGCATGCTCTAAAATTAAGAGTAACTAAGTAAGCAACCACCTCAGAAAACATAAAGAACTATTTGACGAGTACAGGTACTTGTTAACATTGTGGGACAAAATTCTACAAGGTCTCCTGCAAGCGACTTCAGGAGCTCCAGGAAAGCTGCCTGCAGCCCAGAGGCTTTCCGTGCACGGCCCCACACACGGGCACACCAACAAACAGGATGCTTTGGGCCAAGTATTTCTGGCAACTGCCAACTCAAGCAACAGGATGCGTTACCGCCTGTCACTGCCCCACTGCAGCAGTTCTTTGTGCTGCCGGGATGGGTCGTGCATTTTTGCCTCCGTTAGAGAAATACACAAATTTACACCTCAGCAACCTTATAATACTTTTAAACTCTAAAATAAAGTAATTTCTGAGACATGCTAATATACACCATGAATTCTATAAAGAACTTAGAAAAATAGGGCAGTGAGATTAATAAAAATACACACGAAGCAGAACATTTTCTATACAATAACATTCTTAAACAAAAATCCACTTGTCACAACGTCAGCTCCACAGCCAAACTATGAGCAAATTCCAAGTGATACCATC
The DNA here is from genome assembly GCF_000703405.1 of Apaloderma vittatum. Lineage (NCBI taxonomy): Eukaryota > Metazoa > Chordata > Aves > Trogoniformes > Trogonidae > Apaloderma > Apaloderma vittatum. The sequence continues at coordinate 721 of NW_009725529.1, forward strand.
AGAGTGTAATGATTTTGACAATGCAAAAGCTAAGATACTTTCTCTAAGCTTTAACCATTGCTCTGTAATCTTGCTTTGTCTTTAATCAGATTTCCTCAAAGGGAACAAAATGCTTCAATATAAAAGGTACAATGGGATGTACATGTACGGTACCTTGCAAAAGTCAACACTGTCACTCACACAGTATTCCATGGCACAAAGTGTGTGCATTTTCCTTTGGCAAAAGCAGCGCTGCCACCCAGCAAGTTCCTGTCTAGAGTACTTTTGTTATTACTAAGAACAAACTATACAATACAAAACAGAAAAGACAAACAGATAGCTTAGAAGCTTATTTTATTATACTTTGGTAAGCGTGGTTTCCTGTGGATCGAGACAGTTAAACAAGTTGTTTGAACACTCCCCTGCTCCCCAGTATAGTCTGGTATCACCTTGCCATGTACTACTGAGCGCACTTTGAATTGATAATATAGAGGTGTATAATTATAAAGAGTGGTTTTCCTAATGGTAAAATTGTTCTCTTTTTTAATAAAACAAGATGGTTGATTTTTAGCTTTAATTTAAAAAAAAAAATGTTCCAGTAACTTTGAAAAAAAATGGAATTTCTAGGTTGATAAAATGCTGACTATAATTTAACAGCAGCCATTCAGAAGACATGGTGTAGTAGATATTTTCCACAAGTTACAAAATATATACACAATATATCATCTTAAGGTATCTTTGGCATTTGAAATGGTAACTGAAATACAGAATCTAAAACTCAGAACTACTGTAGGTAGCTCTTCTACAACAATTTTTACAATGGCTGTAAAGCTACTAACTATTCTGACTATATGCATCATATACAATGTGCTGTCTCATATACCATTTCCAAAACAGTACACAAAAATATTTTAAACAAGAAATCCACATAAATAATGTTTTCATTGTAGTGAATTGTGTGACCAATGACTTCAAATAAGTACCTTTACAACAGAACATATCCTGATGTAACCAGCATATACAGTCTGAAAGATAAAGGGACTCAAATAATCTCTGCTAAGGCCACGAGCACCTTGTGTTATGAACTGCAAGCACCAAGGCAACACGGACAGGAAACACAAAAGAGGTAGTGTGCCATCTGTTAAGATGTATGTGTCCACAAAGGACTGAAATAAAACAATGCTTAAGAAAAGAAGACGTATTGTACTGTGGCATAATTCACTTTTCATATATAAGCTATTGCACGTTCAGGAGCATTAGCCAGTATTGCTCCTTAGCTCTGTATGTCTCCAGCTTTCCTTGGGATGGTTTTTCTGCAGTGCTGTTAAAGAGATTGCTAAGAACACCAGAGGTCCTGAAAAATTCCACGTTCAGATACTCAGTTCCCGGAAATTATGCAAGAAAGCACCAACAATTATGTTTTTTTTTTTTAAAAAAAATACTCTATCAAAATTGTCGTAGTCTTTTCTTTTTCAACACTATTTCTCCTTAGGAGGAAGTCTTTTTCTTCCTGAGGTTCTTTAACCAACACTGTTTAAAATGATTCTTCAGTTTCCTAGGAATTTTGCCTGTAGTGGATCATTACTTTTGCATTTAATCTATGCAGCAATTCCATGTTAATGTAAAAAAAACAACCCCAACCCAACAACCAGAAGAGAAAGCTTAAAGGAAACACACTGAACCACTTTCTATGAAGTGCTGCTGTCCTGGTTTGAGATGAGGAAGCGCGTGAACTTGAACCACTGGAAGCTGATTAGTGTCCTGAGTGTGAAAAAAGAACTGTGTCTTACGCCAGCTGCCATCCTCAACCTGCAACACACAGAAGCAGAATATTAGATTCATGTCAAAGGTGAGCTTCAAAACACAAACAGAAATTGTGCTTATGGAGAACTGGAGAAGCGTACAGAAACATTTCTTCTCCCAGTAGCTCCTAAAGAAACTGTGCAATTTAACACATTCATTTCTCCCATGCAATACTACGGGCACTCCTGGCAAAACTGTAGCTGGTAAAAAGCTCAGCCCAGAATGCAGCGGCAGCGGATGCAGACACAGTGCAGCACAGCCCAGAGCACCGCGCCTGTGGCTTCGCAGGCTGGGCTCACATAGGCTCTTGGGTATCTTGCTAAATTCACCTCCAGATCCGAACACAAGGTCTCAGGTCATGAACTCTACAGGCAATTGAAGTGTAATCACAGGGAATGAGAGCTGCATTTTTTTTTGGCCATAAACTTCGTATTGTTTATTCTAATCCTTAAAAAAATCTCAGTGAAAAAAATGACATCTCACAAAAATTATAAGATAACACAGTAACATTTTTGAAAGCTGGGAACGTCCTGATGTTTGCAATCACTCCATTCTTAAAAAACCATGAAGTACACTTGGTATCAGTGAAAAGAGAGGGAAATGGGTGGGATTGCAGCAGACCTGTACAGTCCCTAATTTCTCACAGAAAGAGTGATAGAGCTCATAGAGTCTCACAGAAAAGTGGCACTTCTCAATAGCCACCACCGTGTGCCTTAATTTTTTTTTCAGGTATTAAACCAGTCTCAAACAGACTGGGAGGCGGGGAGAAAGGGCTTCAGTGGCCATACTTTTTCTGCATGACACAGGCCAGAGCATTTCATTAGCATCTGCTGACAAAATTTGGAAGCATAACAGCTTCAAAGTCCCTCAGTAAAACCACTTTCTGTGTTGAGATTTAAAATCTCACGTGACACTCCTGTATTGATATGGAACCAGACTCCCATCCTTTGTTCTTGTAAATGATAGCAGAGCTATAAAATACTGAAAGTGTAAGGTGCTTGGCTGTTATATTTCATAGTGTTCTACCAAGACATTTACCAAATGGCTTGCATCTTGGTGATGAAGTAATGATGGAGTAATCTAGTAAGCATTAGAAAATTAATAAGCTCTTCCAATTTTTCCTAAATACAAATATGATATATTAGTTAACCCCGGACTCCATTTCCAGTCTTCATTATTTTATTAAATAAACAAACAACTGACTCATAGTCAGTGCAATTAAAGATATTTAGTTGTCCAAAACATAATTTTCAGCCTGGCTGAGCCCAACATTATGTGTTAGATACCCTCAACAGAACTCTTACTGAAGCCTGAATTTTCATTGTGAGAGTAACTCAAAAGTTTCCTGGAGGACCTCCTTATTTCTGTTCTGATCTCCCTCTCCAGTGTCTTAGCAGAGTCTCGAAATACATGACACTCAGTGCAAACAGCAAGTATAGATACTTGCATTACTGCAACTGCTTTTATGTTTGCATATATGTTGAATTCAATATCAAAAGGTTGGTGTATAGAAATATATGCAAAAAAATGTAAGAAGTAAACTACAGGAGGCGTGAATCTAAACGATCGTTACTTATTTGCAGAAAGTTAATGAAGTTTGAACAGTAACTCCATTATCATTTTAATAATGCTAGTGCTAAAAAGTATTTACCATGCATTCGTCCATGAGCACCTTCGGTTCGAGTGCCGTATTTGCTTTAAATATTTGCCCATTCCATCCTTTGAAGCTAACAGATGTTTTCTGGCCACCTGCTTTATTTAATCCCCAAACTGGTGTGTTCAGACAATGAACTGTGATGCTTTGGGTTGCCTCTGAGCTCAGTAAATGAAGAAAGTTCATCTGCACTTTTCCAACGCCGAACTCCAGCTAAGTTCCAAGAGAAATGCATTGTTAGACTTACAGCTGGGCTACCCTGGATGGCCACCGCAACACAAAATGACATGCACATGCGTTTGTGGTGTTCAGGTGTGGGAACATGTATACACGTTTATACATTGGGATCAATCCCAAAGAGCATGTTCCGTGTTTTTCAGGAGAGCTGGTAAGTTCTACTATAGGGATTACTATAAACAGAAGCTGTCAGAGGACATTTTCTAAGCTTAAGTATAAACATTTGCTAATGCTTACAACGTTGCTGAAACACAGCTGGGCAGAAAACACTTTTTAAATAAGGAAACTGAGACAAATGGTTTTGTGATTCAAACAAAGATATTAGCAGCAGCAGTGTTTTAACTGCAGCCACATCCTTCTGCTCTTTAGTTTTCTTAGACCACAGGTTCTGGCATGCCATTAAAAATCCAAAAATTTGTAAGCACGCTTTGATTTTAGACAGAGAATGTAGTTCCTCATTAGTCAGCAAGAATTTCTCCAAGACTATATCATATTGAAGGATATTCCAAATGTAGGAACGCGTATAGGAACTGTATGGTATTTCTGTTGAACAATGACTACAGCGTACATGCAAAACTCCACAAATAAAGTATTTCTATGCCCAAGGGTTTAAGAGCATGCAAAGAAGAGCATGGACTAATGATAATAAAGGAAACCCTCCCCTGCCTAATGTCATTTAAAAGTAGCTAAATGTTGAAAAGTATTCGTAATTTTCTTCCTTCCCATTGCAATGACCTGAGCATTTCTACACTTGGCTGTCCTGAGTGATGAGTTACGATTGTAGCTCAGAAGCATTTCAGGCTATTTTTATGTCTTGTGTAGAAAAGTACAAAACAAAACAAAATAATTCTATCAGCAAGAAAGGTGAGTAAATGAACAAAGCAAAAGTTACAATAACATATATTGTCTCCAGAAAACTTCTAACTTCTTTAACAGAATATTTAAGATGTACCTTCCACAAAGATGCACATTAAGAAAACCACCTTGAAATCTAACATCTTTTCAGGAGTTAAGTCAATAAGCATTCATTGGCTCAGAGTTCCAGCACAGATCTGGTCTCTGGAAGCAGTGCGTACCTTTGTCACAGACAATGGCGTTAAACACGTCTGACCCCCTGCACTGAAGTTGCAGAAAACTTCAATGGCATCAGAAGGACATCCAATATTTGGGTCAATCCAGTATTTTCCTATTAGTATATAATCCCAGATGGAAAATAAAAACCGAATATAATTGTTACTAAACAAGTTGCTAAAATCTTCGTACTTTTGAGGAAGTTTTAGATATATCATCTACTTTTCTATCTATATAATGAAAGAAACATTGAAGTCTTTTCATTATTATAATTCTACTAATAACAAATAAGCAAAATTATCATAACCCTTCAATTCTGATTCCATATACAATGACTTTTGAATACCATTGTAGTTTCAAAAATGTTTACCGTTTCTACAGGAACACAGTGACCAGAAATTGTATTTCCAGTCTGCTCTTTCTGTATTAAAACTTTACCTTTCTTCTTTGGGCCTGGCTTTATATAGAGAATGTATTCAGGAATGTAAAATAAGAATCTAAATTCTCTTGCTCTCACAACATCTTGAAGATCCTTTCTTTCTCCACTATCTTTCTCCCATCGGACACTTCTACATAACATATCCTAGTAATAGTATTTAGTATTTATGATTGTGAATCCAGGTCCAATAAAAGAAATGGGACATGTGCAAATTACATTAGGATTTAGCTTCCCTTAATTTATGGTCAAATATGAGTGAGCCTATGCTCTATAATTCATATGGGTGTGTGTAATCCCGTGAAGTGGAGGACTGTGACAATGACCTCCATGGCCTTAAAGGACTGAGATTTATCTAAGAGAGCACAGTTCCAGTAAGGGTCAGGCACATCTCTACAAGAGTCTTAAAGAATTGATCTGTCCCTATATATGCCAGAGAACAGTGATTTCCCTGTAACCTCTATATTCCATTTCCTCCTTAGCTTGTCATGCTAGTTCTTGATAATAGGGATATCTACAGGTATTTATTGTTTTGTTAGCCACTTGGAAACTGAATTATGTTAAATTCCTGACATTGAATTCTTATTTTTGATTAGAAACCTTTTTTATTAGAAATCTTGACACTGAATTATTATTTTTGATTAGAAATATTGATTCAGGTTCTTTTGGGTTACAACTGACAGGGTATCTAACAGTGGTAGTGTATCGTACACAATTTTCTCATTAGGAATCTAGAACCTGATCCACACAAAACTGTTTGCAAGATTAGCTATAAATACTTGGGAAACTTTTAATCACAAAATTGGATTCCCTTTCAAATTTTCTGGACACTTTTGTTTACTTTATGTATATAATTTGTCTCTAATATCTGTATAATATTAGATAGCTAAATACCTTCACCTCTAAAATTCAGAAATCTAAACTTAAATAAAGATAAAATAAATATAGCAACAGAATATAATAAAAAAAAATCTACACATTAGTGTTTTGATGTATTAAGTAACCTTTGGAAACACATGTTTCAAGGCCTAGTTGTGTTGAAGCTTTCACGAAAGTGGACACTTACCATCGGACACTTTACGTTCACAGTTAAGCAAATCCCTGCAGATGCGTGCTGGGTTATCCCGTGTGCCAAGAGGGTTCTTGATGCTGTGCAGCAAATTGCTAAGGTAGTGCAGCGTTTTGAATATCTCTGTATTGTGATCTAGTAAAGTTACTTCAGTATTCTGGTATTTCTGCCGAGGGCCATTAGCAAACGTGTTACCACAAGGAATTATCACAACAACAGCGTATGCAGTAAAAGTCAAATCGCCATTGAATAGCCAGACAGAAGAAAAGTATTTATAATGCATGCAGTCGGCCATGTAAAACAGGGTAAGAATAACATATTGCAATAAACAAATCAGTACATTTTGTTAAAATTATCAAAGCAGTGAAGTTACAGGCAGGTTAAGATCGTGCAATTACATCATTATGACATGTTGACATAAAAATGTGGATACAGGGAAAAAAGAAAGGAAAAAAAATTAGTACTTTTAAAAGTATACTTAGTTTCAGATTTTGAACAGGGATATCTACTCTTAGGCTTAACCTAGAAAATATATGCAAATCTATTTGACTTTTCTTGCAGTCAATGGGACCACACACTTGTCAGTATTTTTTGGATCAAGGCCTAAATGCCACTATCATTATCTGTGGCAGAACAGATACAGTCTGCTATGTGTGATAGTCAGCAAATTTCCATTGCTGCCAATCATGACAAAAAGGTACGAATTTTGTCTTTCTTCATTTCAGTTGTATCCTATAAAACCTAGAATGTTTATATTCTCCAGTAATTACTTGCTATCCATGATTAATTTTAAATTAAGTCTTTGTTCTGTCCTCAAAAAATAGATTTATAATTGCGTACCCTATATGACAATGTAAATACACTGAAATATATTACCTCCATCTGCAGTGCAGCATTTGACTCAATCAAAGCTTGAACAGCAGCATTGATGTCCACTTGTTTCTGAAAAAAAAATAAATCAGAATATAAGATGATGAACAGGAATATTTGAAAACAGAAGTGGTAAATTCTTTTAGCACGATAGCAATGTACACAATAGCTTTGTTATTTTGTCTTTTTAGGAAGTGATTAATTATAAACACTTACTTTTAAAATAGGACCTCCCCTTCCTTTTCTAAAGAATGCAAGCATGCGTACAGAAAAAGTGCATTCGATTTTTATTAGTACACCCATACCTAATTTAGTGGTCACATTTCAGGAACCTGAAAAAAAAACCTCTAAGACTTGTTACAGACTAGTGTACTGACTTATTCCTCCCAGACATTTAATTTATATACTTAAGAAAACCAGTCCAGGTAAAGTGTGAAGAGATGTTATTCCCATACAGAGAAGCACACAAAGAATATCTCAGTCGTCCACCAGCAGCTGACAGATCAAAGTGGCCTTCGTGATGCATGAATAAATACCAAGACTGACAAAGTAGCCTCTGCATGCCCAGCCTCATTCTCTGCACTTTGTACGACATATATACCCAGACAACAGGTTTGTTTATTTTTAAAGAATAAAGTCACACATACAAGCATCTAGTTCTTGCAACTTATTCTTAGATTCTGTGTATCATTACAACTTTAGGACACTTGAGAATCAAGTCTGTCCTAACTGACACAGTCCCTTAACAAACTCAATCTGTGTGTGGACAGGTAGAATAGCTAGGCCAAAAACAGCACAAAATTTTCTGTTGCTATCTTTCAGAGTGTTCAGATACAGAACAGGGGAAAAAGCAAAAGGATGTGACAGAGTTAACTCATGTAAAAAATATGAGTATGTCCAAGAGCATTGCCTGCTGAGGGTTTAACTGTGCAGAACAGAACTGACAGCATAAGGTGGAAGGTTCAAAAATCGTATTACAGTAGTGATAGAAGTTGTAGAAAAACGTGTCTGCATTTCATGTGCAGTGATGGAACAAGCAATGCATTTGAAGAGAATCCTACTCTTTTAACTTTTAGAAAAGGACTGTATTGTAGGTTAGAGTAATTACAGAACTTACTCGTGGTCCCGGTGGTCCAGGTGGTCCCTGGAAAACAGGAGAAACCAGGTATGAGGTGCTCCACATGTTTATATAATGCAATCACAATAGAAAAATATAAGCATGGTTTTTTATGCACTTACACGTGGCCCTGGCTGGCCCTGAGGTCCCTGAGGCCCCTAGAAGAAAGGGAGGTAAAAGGCAACAGTCATAGGTGAACATCTCTGCTTCTACATTTATGTATTTTTTACATCACAAAATGCCACAATGCATACGATGAAGAAGATGTGATACCAGTTTTGGTAAAATTGTAGATTATTAATTACAATTGTTGAAGTACCATCCTCTGTTAACACATGAATATTCCTGTTAGAATTGCTGGGTTACCTGGTTACTTGTTTTTCCAGTTACTTTTGATATTAAGGGAATATTAGAAGTCATACAAAGTATTATTGTATAACGTGCTATACATTGTGCCAGCATTATATGCATGTTGCCTATACAAGTACTACAAGGGATGCATAACCATAAAAGCATCGTAAATAATGTCACATGTAGTTGTAAAAAACTGACTGATCTGCTTTATTCCATGAGTATCCGCCAGGCATTAATAAGCTCCATTCGTTAGCAGTGTCAGTGTTATGTTCATTGTGTAACAGTGATATTGCAGGCTTCTTTCATATTCAAGAAGTCAGGCCCTTATTTCCTCATTCTAAGTGTCGTCACTGTAGTGTGTACAATGTTGCAGTGGGAAGGAGAGGAGGAGAAGGAACAGTGTTTTTCCCTAGCTTATAGTACCTACAATGCACAGTCTTAAATCTGAATTGTAGGATTGCCTTGGAGTTGGACAGGGACTCTTCCAAACCAATAACATCATCTGAATTATACTTCCTTTGAGCAACTATTCACATTAAGATGGAATAATTATGAATATTTATACAGAGTGATACTTTTATCTCTGTTAGAGTCTCCTCTTTAATCTCTGTAATACTCAAAGCCTCTAGGAGCTGCTGTAACATAAACAATAGCAGGAACAATCACAAGGAAAAAGAGTAGGTGGCAGTGCCTTAATAGAAGCAAAAGGGAAGAAGGAGGAATGAAACGCATAGGCCAGACCTGCACCATGTACTAGTAAAACCGTTTAACATAACCGAGTTAATTCAAGGAAAACATTTTTAGTCACTGCTGCTTGTACCAATTCTTCAAGCACAATAAGCTGTTCCAGCAAAACCCCTCTTACACCAGTATGGTCACACTAGTATTAAGTCTGTGCTAGTATTAAGTCTGTGCCAAAAGAGAAATAATCTTGTCTGACATGGTCATGCTGACAAATATCCTGAAACGGATCTAGTGAAAGAGGTATTAAGTTGTAAATCACTTTATATAGTAATAAGAAGCATTACTGCTGTGAGATTTCACAGCCAGATCTGTGAGTGTCACTGCACACTACAGCTCCTGAACTTGGGCCGTGCTTCAAGCTGCCACGAGCAAGGACAGCTGAAAATGGTTCAGGAAAGGCGAGATTCAATCTAACATGGTGAAGCACTGGAACAGGTTGCCCAAAGAGGCTGTAGATGCCCCATCCCTGGAATCATTCAAGGCCAGGTTGGATGGACCTTCGAGCAACGTAGTCTAGTGGGAGGGAGGTGTCCCTGCTCACAGCAGGGGTGTTGGAACTAGATGATCTTCAAGGTCCCTTCCAACCTTGACCATTCTGTGATTCTATGATTCTATGACTAATTCGTATGTGTTTTTTAAAAGGATCTCAAAGCAGACAGCAGTAATTTATTTAAGTCACGGAGGCTCCAAATTGATCAGTTCTCAGGAGAATACCAGCTGCATTTCTCTAGACAGCTTTGCAAGGCAGAGCACACGGTAGCAACGGGGGAACGCGTCTGGCCGGGCTTACAGGGAGCTCCAGAGCTGTACAGCGACGTGTGCCTGCACCACCTGCCCTGGCCGTGTCCCAGCGGCTCAGGTGCTGGGTTACGAAGGGTATGAAAAGTTGGGGGCATCCTGTAATTCCTAGCACCAGCTCTCTACTGAGGGACTGCGAATGGCTTTGAGGCCAAGACCCAATTTTTACACATGTTCTTTGGAGAACAGAGCAGGATCAAAACTGAAGCGATTTCTGGGATGATCTTGTAATCCCTAAGACCTTAATGGCATAATTTCTAGGGACTCTAGATAGTGTCGGCTTTTCAATTGATACATCCTCACCCTTTTTATTTATGTTTCATCCAGTTATACCTATAGAGAGCCCTCTCTGCCATCTTTTGGGCAAATATTTACTGATATTTTATAAAGACATTCATGATTAATGTTGAGAAACAGAAATCAAAGAATAAGTCATTTTAGGATATACAGCAATGCAGAAATCCCTGTGGGCTCTGTGGCAAATACTTAGCTTCCTTTTACTCTTCTGAGTTTGTTTATTGTCCAGCTTGAGATTTTCTTTGAAATCCTGTTACTATTAAGTAGGCATAAAGTATTATTGTTATTCATTATTACAAAACTGCTGAGAGATGAGTTTGCAGAGATGATATTCACTGTTTTTGGGTACCTCTTCAAATGTTACACATCAGCTGGGTTTCACAGAGCTACACTCTTGTATGGCAGCTGAGAAGGCTGACATCCTCATTTAATGAGATCAGCAGCTCAGGTGCTGCTGGAGTGCACCTATGTGGATGTATTACCATGTGGATGTATTACTAGAATGCCTGATCATGCTTGGTGAAGTATGTTTAGTATAAAACGTAGAAGAAAGTGTGAAAAAAAAGCCTGAGAAATGAATTTGACAATGTAACAATATATTTGTTTATCTTGGTCCAGGACTCAATTATGCAAATACCAAGTCAAGGCAAGCCACAAAGTCTTCACCAGTTTGTCCCTAAGTACCCACTGCTCTCTGATGAATAGATGTCCTTGTTCCGAGCGCTGAGATTTAGACATATCACGGATTTTTCAGATGACTGAATGCTTCAGTTAATATTTGATGTTCTTGATGTGTGTCACAATTTTGAGACTTGAAATTTCTTGGGACAAAACGGTACAAATTTGTAGTGGTTTCTGAGACAAAACTGAAAATTTTAGAAATCAAAACCTGCACTGTTTGAATTAATCTAAGGTATTTTGCAAAAGAGGAATGTGATTGGTCTTGATTAACTGTCTCCTTGCCAATAAAACTCCTGCGGAAAAAAGGTAAACATTGAAAGCTATTTGTTAACTACAGCAAACTACTTTTAGGGATATGACATTTCTTAAATGCATTGAATCTTCAGAGGGCTATATCCATTGTCTTTACAAGTCTTTAAAACATAACAAAACTGCACAGAGTGTGTTGAAAACCCTGTAGAGATGTTTCAAATGTTCTTTCTTTTTGTTGCAGAGCAGCAAAATAAGGTTTAGTTACACTGTTAATGGATTAAGTTAATTGCTAAATATTTTATGGAAATATACAGGATTACCTTTACAAATCTACTTAAATTACCCTTTGATCACATTAGAATTTAAGTGAGAAACGTGTAATTCCAGTTCATAATAACAAAAACAGAGAATGGAACAGTTAGTTTTAGTGTGCTCTTTAGTTCTTTAATCACCCAATTTGATTGCTAGTACAGAAGTTCAAAGGCCAAAACCCCAATCTTCTTCTAGTACTGTAAGACCCTGATTTTACATGCAATGATACATATGCTTGACTTTGAAAACATGAGCAATTGCAAGGACTTTCATATTTTCCCTGACTTTTGATTTTTTTTCCAAGGAACAGAAAGTATTTTTAACAAAAATGATTAAGTTTTCACTGACCACTTAATGCCATTCTGATGTTACATTACCATATCTCCTAACGGGTAAAGCCTAATAACATCCCACAATATAACAGTCTGATGCACAACCCAGTGTGGTTGCTGCCATTAATGACTGTAAATCTAAGGTAAAAGATGATAATAGAAAATTGTGCATTATGCCTCATATCATATCATATCATATATCATATCAATCTTTTTTCACCTTGTGAATAATCACAGGCTGAAACACATTACCCGGAGAAATTATCCAATCTCCATCCCTGGAAGTTTTCAAGAGAATGATGGATAAAACCCTGAGCAACGTGGTCTTATCTCAGAGCTGACCTAAACAGGAGGTTGATTTAGAAATGTCTTGAGCTCCCTTGCAACTTGGATTATCCTATGACTCTATATTCATTATGTGAGACATGCCATGAAATATGTCCCACTCCCTCCTTTTAGAAATGTAAGAATTCTGAAACAATATTCCAAAATATATTCTACATAATTCTAAATGTTTCAGTCACAATGGAAATTTTGAATTAAAAAATAATTTGAATTAACATAATTCAACCTCCATTTCTAACTCTTACCAATTTTTCTCCAGGAAACTGGTCCACAGGACCTGAACTTTGGTTCACCACTGACCTCAAAGAGTCATCATTTTGCATTCCACGTATTTTAGGGGATTTCTTTCTAGTAAATCTAGTAAAGAAATCTTTCTAGTAATGAGCACTGTATCCCTGACTTAGACTGTTACAAAAAAAGTTAGAAATTTTGTGATTCTAAGAAGAATGCCAGGATCAATTTTAAAGGTATAAATTCAAGCTTGGAATACACAGTTGGAGGAAAATAATTTTCTCTCCTTTATATCTGAAAACAGTTGGAAATAAATCATTTTCTTTGCTATGTAATGTAAACTAATGCCACTGCGTATGACTTAAAATTAAATGTTTTTCTTCTGAAGACAGTCTTAGGAGGTTAATTCATCTTGATGAATTCAAGAACTTATTTAAGAAATAACTTCTTACACACCAGCACTAATAATGGAGATGGGTGTTTCTTGTTCACCACTTTGAATAGTTTTTATTATTACCATTTTTTAGTGTTAGCATTTTTAGCTCTATGCTATCTTAGTAATTCTTAGGAACAAACTAGAAAAATACAGTTAAGATGGTTAATAGCAGCACGAATTGCAAAAGCAGTTTCCTTCTTATTCTGAGATAGCAATTGCCTGGAGCATTAGAATCAAAGAAGGCAGTTCCACAAGACACGTACAGCAAGCTTAGTTCCAAGCCGTAATTCTTTAAGCAATTTTGAACATCTCTGATTTATTTTCCAAAACTTTTATCCAGCGGTTAGGTTGGAACTGTACGCAGGTGGCTGCCAAACCAAAATACAATAAGACAAGAGAAACTAAATGATTTTAAGTAATGAGGAGGGAAAGGCAGGGTAAGAGCAACAGGAACAAGATCACACTGGCTACTTACTGGAAAAGGAACCAATTACAAATATCCCATATAAAGTAATGCCATAGGTATCAACTATCATTGAATTCATATTTTCTGTAAATATGATAATTTAATGGCTTGTCTCATAGCTGTTATTGATTGGAGACTTTATTAGCTCTAGAAAAATTTTTTAATCAAATCCAACATTTATTCATGTACAAAAACCAAGGTAATGTTCATACTGAAAAACGAGAGCCAGCACTTTCATAACTTATTGATGCCTCCTGGCGCTACTACAGCTATCCGTCTGTGGCTACAGGCTTCTCCTGACCTCCTCCCTCTAGACGAGATGACACATATGTATGAACATGTGTGAGCATCCTGTGCTCCGAGGCACTGAACACCGATAACGAAAGTGACAAAAGATTGTTCTTTAGATCTGAACTGGGACAGATTTGAAGTAGGTGACTGCTATATGATCAAGGGCCAGACTGCGCGGCAGCACACACCCGCTGGGCATATCTACATAAATCAACCTGAACAAAAAAAGGTCAGACTTTTGCCTCATGCTACCAGCTTTCTTGGCCAGCGCTCTCCAAGAGCACAACACGACTGGCATTCAGAGCATGCAAGAGTACATTCGGTGTAACACAGGAATAGTTATTGCACTGCCAAAAAAATGAAAGCACAGAAGTTGTTTCATCTTACCATTTCACCCCTTGTGCCCTTTTCACCTCTCAGTCCCTGTAAGAAAAAAAAAAAGCTATTAATCCAGTATGTTTTCTAGCCACCTAGAACTGAAATAAGCAGATTAATATCCATGAGAGTTATGCTGCTCACATGAAAAGCCCAGTGTCATCTGTGGAAGTATTTACAACTCTAGGGCTTTAATTTTCCTGTACTATTAGAAGACTTGAAAACACCTTGTAATTGCTATATGTGGAAAGCTGTTGTTTTCTTTGGATTGCAAATATGTTATTTTCTCTCAGTAATTTTGTCAGTGTTCTCCCTGTCAATCAGATGTATTCCCTACAATTTGATCCGCTCTAATACATCAGTACTTCACCATCGTGAGAATAGAGAGTAAAACTCAGTAGTCTCCATCACTGAAGAATTTCATTGGTTAAATGTTTATTTTTATTATCCCATTAGTCCTCCTCTCACAGTCAGATTAGACATGTTTTTTTGTCTCTGTGGCATTTTTGACTAGTTTTGCACTTAGGCTGTGTTTCCAAAGACAGTAACAATCTTACAGTTCTTCTCTGGAAGAATTTTGCATCTTGATGTCAGCATAGAAGTAACCTTCGACTGTAATGCTTTCTTAATGATAATGGCAAACCATTACATTCAATGTGGAGTATATTAAAAGCCTTCATACCACTATATGCAACCGCAGTTTTCCTTCTGAGTGGGCTTGAAAAGAGTGCAGAAAGACTTGAAGTACTGTCTTACTGTTGTCTTTTTCCCAACAAGTGAAAATAACAGTTTAATAGTGACATCTCCCTTCTCCTTTCTCACTGTATTTATTACTTTTATTGGATACTGTTACGTTTATGATTATTATTTCAATTTTTAGACATTCTCATTCACTCAGAGTTTTTTTGATCAGACAGAGGAATTTGCGTGGTACAAAGAGCTTCTAAAACTACCTGGCTGGGCATGAGCCAGAGGGTGCCTTTGCAGAAAGCTGCTCTGTCTTTGGCCCAGGTAGTACAACAAGGGATGGAAACAGAGATGAGGACAGAGCTCCACACTGTAGGGAACCTGGGGTGCATTGAAGGGTTGTCAGAAAGACCAAGATGTTTGAGTTGTAACAAGGACCTCCCCAGCACCTGGAGTGTCCCAGCAAGGGCTTGTGGGCATTCCCAGCATGTCTAGAGGGGCATTCTGGACAGTTCAGCCCAATCAACACAAAAAATAAACTGCATTGAAACTGAATGTGGATACTCTCTAGATATGTCTCAGACCTTAGGCTGAGAAAGAACATCCAGGTGGTAGTTATTATGAGCTGTTTTACACACTGATTTGCCCATTGCCCCTGCAGGCGTGCCCTGTATACTCTGTACTTAGATAGAAGACCATTGCAATGACTTTTTTTGTCATTGTTTTTTTGTCATTTTTTTCCTTGTTTGTATTAGAGATGCTAGAGTCGCATACACTGGCTTACCAGCATGGTATAACATGAAGATGGTGCTGCTAGTTGCTATTTGCAAATAGAAAAAATGAGAAGGTTGCTAGTTGTAAAACAGATTATTAAGAGTGGTGAAATAACCAAATTATGCAAAAGGGAAACTTACAGGCCTCCCAGTTGGTCCTGTTATGCCTTCTTGACCAACAGGGCCAATATATCCCTATAAACAAGCAAAGAATTTATTAGTCCACTGTGTTTTCAAAATGAAGATGTTTCCTGGTTTAAAGTTTCTCCGCACACAGCCCTGGCAAATATGCAAAAGATCACGGTGATATCCTCTTTCTAAATATTGAGTGCACATTGCCACAAATCAGTAAGGTAATTATTTTAATAATTAGAATTATTGTGCTTGGAAAGCCCACACATTCTGTTATGTGAAAGCTGCTGTACTAAAAACAGTGGAAACTTAAGTAACTCTGACTACTAAAGACCACATATTTATTGAGCTACCGTCAACTACATCTTGAGCTATATTGCTGTACTCGTCTAAGGCTGGCAGTTAAGTGCTGCTAAAATGTTACCTTCCTGTTCCATTTCACTTAGAGCAAACTGCTCATTTCCAGTGTTTATCTTTTATAGGAATGTTTAGGAAGGAACGTAACTATTAAAACATGCCTCTAAAGCTGCTGCTCCAGACCTGGTTAACTGAACTAATCCAGCTCTGTGATGGCAGTGACACAGCAGTGAGAGAACATTTTTAGTAAGGCCTGCCATGGTGCAACATTTCCCCCTTTTTCAGTTGATGCTGTGAAGCGGATGCACGCTCCTCAATACTACAAAATGATAAATATTTTTCCACGTTTCTGGTGACTAGCAAAGTAGAATTTCATGAAGAAGGTGTCATGAAAAATGATTTAATACAGATTAGTAATTTCATAGATGGGGACAAAAATTTATTAAAAAAAAAGACTACCTATTAATCAATAATTCCTGAGCACCAGTGTGTTTTACTGCAAGCAAAATTTGACCTTTTTCTCTTTTGCTGTAGGACAGGGTTATAGAATCAGCATTGTTGCAAGAGGAAAGAGAATCTTCAACCCCAATAGACAAAGATAGGTTAGCAATAACGATACTTGTGTACATGAAATTATACCACGAGAGCCACACTTTGTCAGCAGAGCTTGCATTTTCCCTTCAAGATTAAGAGCCCAGCTCTGCTTATGTGTCTGTACACACATTGCAAACAGAGCAGTGCTGCCGTACAAGCAAAGGACTCCTAGTGGAATCACAGTCTCAGAGAGAAGAATTTGGTTAGGGTTCTGGCCTTGTTAATAGGAAAAAAGATGACTCCCTAAATTAAAAACATGTGCTGGTTGCAAGCAATTCTGACAATCTCTTTCATGGAGTGGAACACTTACAACTTGGCCTGTTGGGCCTTTCGGGCCCAGAATTCCAACTAAGCCAATGTCTCCTGCAGGACCCTGAAAATGCAAGGGAACAGTTTAATCAGACAAGCACATTAGCTTGTTTCAATCTCTTGTAATCAGTGAAAGATAATTTCCAAGAGTAGTAACAGTAAAAATACCAAGCACCCTGACCCAGAATGTTTATCCTTGGACATGGAGTACACAGTTCTGCCTATGATGTTCCAACTGTTAAGACAGAGTTTGAACAAACTATTGTTAAAGCTGATTAATTCTGTTTTCCTGGTGTCCTCACTCTGTAAATAGCTTAAGATCTAGAAGAAAAGAATAGGCACATACTTTTGGACCTGGGAATCCTTGAAACCCCATTAAGCCTTGATCTCCATCTTCTCCCTGTAATAAGAGCAGGCATCCTTAATATTATTTCATATTGATAACTCTTGGACTACTTGTTTTGTATCTACAGCTGTGATTACATACAGTCTGTCCTTTCAGTCCAGTGTCTCCTGCTGGCCCTTGGTCACCTTGTGATCCTGGAAGGCCCCTCTTGCCTCGCTTTCCTGGATGACCCAGAAGCCCTTTCTCACCCTGTCAATAGCAATATAACATTACCTTTATTACAGTTATGAAAGTTATAAATGTAAAGACAGGCTTCCTGGCAAAAGCGTGGAACATGCTTTCTCTCTAAGAAGCAGGCTTATTTTATTCGTTTTATTTCTATCAGGAATGCTTTCAATAATTACACATTCACTAAAATGCAAATTGACTTGACGGTTCCTTGACTCGGAGACATACAAAACACATACGTGCTGGATCACTTCCAGTATGGTATCTCTCAGTGCAAACACTAAAATTCACAACATGGAATACAGAAAAGGCAGGTCAGAAATCAATTTAAAATTAATCCCCTGAGTAAGGCCTAGTATGGTTATGGAACTCCTTGCTGTTAGACTAAAACTTTACATTGATTGAAATCAAAATTAGACAAGTTTATGCAAGAGAAATTCTCTGAGGACTATCAAACACATAGAAGCCATGTCTAGCTGAGGACATTACCAAACCACGATTAAGGCTGTGAATACACACCTCTCACGCTTGCTTTACACTATGCCCTTTCCCAGGTGTTACTTTTCTGGTGTAACAAAGACAGAATTTTGGCTTGGCTCAGTATGTCCGCTCTTAATGCTTATTTTGTACTACGAGGCAACAGTTTTCCCTCACCTTATCGATTCCCTGTCTTTTTCAGATTGCATGAACTTCTGAGCAGAAACTACCTCTTATGGTTCATTGTCTACAAAGGAGTAACATTCAGACTGGGATTCACTGAGTGAATAAATATGAAGTGTTTTGAATGGCTTCTGCAGTTGGGAATAACATCCAGATGGATGGAACCTCTGTTTTCAAATTATGGTTTATAAAAACAAGGTCAGCACACCTTGCACTCTTACCTTTCAAATAAATTTTGAGGTCAATTACTCATATGATTAACAGCAGCACGATCATTCTACAATCACTGGATGCAGTATGACGACTAAGTAATACCGTGCTTAAATAACAAGATTCCACCATGTGTACCTTTATTCCGGGTGCTCCCATGGGCCCTGGCATGCCCTGCAATCCTTTGGGACCTCGAGCTCCAGGATAACCTGCCAGACCTGGTAAGCCTGAGTTTCCTTTATTACCCTTAACAAATTGAAAATAATTGGTTAAAAGCAGAACAGCCAACCATGTTTTTTTCAGTGTGTGCTAAACCAGGCAGGTAACAAACTCAAAGCCACAAAATACTTTCTATATGCATGGACATGCTGATGATACATCAAACTATATAGAAAGACAATGATCAGCAGTATCATCTGGATCTTTGCTAATATTCTGAAAGCAGAAGCCCATCATATGTAGTAACAAAGCTGCACTGGGGTGGACTGAGATTTTGGAGGGGTCAAGTTGTTGCAATTCAACAAGTCACTGTCAGCAAAGCAAATGCTAACCATGCCATAGCCCATTGCCAGTTGTTTGGCTCAGTGCTTATATTAAACACTGTTCTGTTCTACCATAAATATATCCATTTGTGTGGGATCTCCTGCCTAGACTTTGAAAGACTTTTGAGAACACTCAAGAGAATCAATTGTCTTATGCAAGGCATCTTCCCTAGTAGCATCCTCCTCAAGAGAAATAGTTGCCCGGTTGGATCACTAGATTAGGTACTAGTGATCTAGAAACAGTAAACAATCTTCTGTCCACAGAAATTGTGCAATTAAGTATATATAGAAGCACTCAGAGGCATATCAGTGACTGCTTTTACCTACTACAGGGAATCATAGAGAACAGATATATGAGACCTAACTTTTTTCCCAGACCTGTAAATCTGAATGCTCAGATTAACAGCCTTTAGTGTCAATCCCTATTTAATTCTTTTCTAACTCTAGTTTGAAATATGCAGGAGAAGAGCAGTGATCTCTATTAATTATAGAAGGTGAGTCCCTGAGATGGCTCTTGGATGAGGGTTGTGTCATGTCTGAGGATTATAAGATACAATAAACCATCCACTTCTGATGGAAACGATGCTGCATTCATTCACTACAGGTGGGATGAAATTATGGTTGAAATTCACAGTATTAATTTTTTCAGGAAGAAAGAACCCAAGAAACAAAATGAGACTACTTTCCCCCAGAAAGATTCAAAACTCAGCATGCTTATTTATAAAAAATCAGACATACTGATAATATTAGGATGATAGTGTACACTCTGCCAGGATTCATATACAATAACTTTACCAAATGAAGGAAGATCAGAACATTTGTTATGTATGTATTGTAAATGTATGAGAATATCAGACTATAAACAAACTCAAATATTTTTAATGAAACAAACATATCTGACATGTTAAAAAATACAAAATGGGAATTTACTACCATCCAAACAAATGCTTCTGTTATTTAGTAGAAATATATACATATTTATATCCTCTCTCTCTTTTTTCTTATTTCATATGACACTTGGTTAAACATTCATAGAAATAAAAGGGTTGGAAGAGAATTTTTATATTAAATGTGATTTCCAGGTCTTTTGAATATGGTACTGTGGCTTGTAGCCTGATGGACTGATAAACTTTACCTATCAAAAGTTCTGTTCTTCTTATATGTTGTAGCAAAAATCAGTTACAAGCCTCTCTTTCTAACAATTTTCAATGCTACTATATTTTGTTACTATGGAGTAATAAAGTCTTTTTTTAATACGAAAGATATCATTTTGAGTGGAAAGGCAAAAATGTAAGAATATTTTTGGGTGATACTCCTAAATTCAACTCCAAAGAATTTTAAGTACTTGGAAGAGGTTCAGCAAGACATAATGTGAAACTGTGGAGGCTCGAATAGGGCACATATGCCCCCTACAGGTAATTTTTTTTCCCCTAGTTCAACCAGGTAGGAAATTGATACTTGTAACAGTGCCTCATTTGATATCTCAATTAATTCCTAACAACAAATCTAACTTGGATATCTTTGTATAACAATTATGGGTCCATCTAACTTGACCTACTGAGAAATGCCATACCTGACTCACCCAGCTCTTGTTGCTACTACCATATGCTAATGAAATAGTTCTTTTCACAGCACACTTCCTTTATGCTAACTTAACACCCTGGACAGAACATCAGGAGCAAAAGAGAAAGAAAACAAAAGAATTGGCCTTATTTTCAAGATGCTCAGGGAAATGAGAATGGCTCCTTCTGTTTAAATACCCTAACCTCAGAAAATTTGTAACACAAAATGACATAAAGAGGCACTGTGGAAAGCAGCTTACCTTAGGGCCAGGCTTTCCTAACAGCCCAGGCTTTCCAGGGTTCCCAGGAATACCTTCCGGTCCAGGGTACCCAACTGCTCCTTTCTGCCCTGCTGGTCCTGGTTTTCCCTTGAAATAAATTAAAATCAAATATAGCACTGTCGGCTCTCTTCATCTTCATCATGATAGCATTAGATTTCAGTCACAGGATTTCCTAAAACCTACATAATATCAGACCCAGTGACAAAAATGAATACTTGCAGAGGGAGTTCTGAGTTAGGGTGTTTGGTTTATACTGCCATCGGCTTAACCTTTGACTTGCTGCGCTGTGGGACCCAGGCAACTCTTGTGACCAGCAGAAGGGAGGTGATTGTCCCTCTGTGCTCAGCACTGGTGAGGCCACACCTTGAGTGTTGTGTTCAGTTTGGGGCACCTCAGTACAGGAGAGATCTCGAGGTGTTGGAGCGAGTACAGAGGAGGGCAACAAAGCTGGGGAAGGGCCTGGAGAACAGACCTTGTGAGGAGCGACTGAGGGAGCTGGGTCTGTTCATTTTGACCAAGAGGAGGCTGAGGGGGGACCTCATCATGCTCTACAATTACTTGAAAGGACATTGTAGAGAGGTTGGTGCTGGTCTCTTCTCACAGGTAAT
>NW_009725529.1:22249-52643 GCF_000703405.1 Apaloderma vittatum
AACAGACTGCCTAGGGAGGGGGTTGAGTCGCCATCCCTGGATGTGTTCAAGTGTCGTTTAGATGGGGTGTTGGGTGATGTGGTTTAGGGGTGACCTTGTGGTGTAGGGTCAATGGTTGGACTCGATGATCCCAAGGGTCTTTTCCAACCTGAATTGTTCTATGATTCTATGAACTCCAGCTGAAACCATGGGGCTGACCCCGCTGTGTGTCAGGACCCAGAAGATGGCTAACAGTGCTGATTCTTAAACTGAAACAAGAAAACCTGATCAAGTCATCTATTTATCCCTGTAGAAAAAATGAACCATACACCTTTTCAGTCTTCATTTTACTAGATACTTTGTATTGTACATTTGCAAATTTATGCTGATCAAATCTGAACATATCAAAAATACACAAAAACTTCCAACAAGGCAATTTTATCCTAATTTTTGCTATACTTGCAAGAAAAAGTCTCATGTTACATTCACCAGAGGAACAGTGATTTTTTTTGTTTACAATTATTTCCCTTTGGACTGATGTACACTATTTTAAGGGGCTTGGAGTTCTCTATCTCTGTACTGAATGCATTTCTCAAAAATTTAAAATATGCTAAGTACATCACACATCTTGTTTGGAAAACTATAGTTAACATCAACCATATAGAATATAAGAAGTGTGCCATCGTAATCTTATTTCTAGCTTCTGGTCACCAAAGTATTTTGCACTTGGGATGTGCTTTGAAACTTCCTCATGTTTTGGTTTTACTGTTTTCTCACTTCTGCGTCTGTCTTGCCTTTCCCTCTTTTCCTTTGTCTGCTGAATGATACACTCTCTGCAGTCCTCCAAAGGAAAGAACTGAGTATTTACAAAACACACACAGTTCCTTGCCATCAAAAGGCTCTTCCTGCACTCTGCCCAGCAGGTACAAGCTCTGTGGAGCAGCTGCATTTCTCTTTTTACTGACAATGTTTTGATGTGAGGTAGCAGAAGTTATTTACAATATGTGCTTGTGTGGTATTATTTATTAGGGGACCAAAATAGCCTTGACGCATTTTGTTCTTGGTTATGTTTACAGACCACCTACTGCTTCCTGCTCTTTCTTCTCCTTCAGGGAGAAAGCGATGCAAGTTAGCTTCTCTGTAGTAACTCAAGGGAGAAGATCAAAAATTTCAGCTCAGGGCAAGTGAGAGAAAGAAGTAAACCTCAAGGGATCTGCCAGCTGTATCCACTGTGGCCATACGGACCCAGGCTTCTGCAGGCTGCAGCTGTGCAAAGAACCGACAGAAGCCAGAGGTGAGCAGTAGTACAGCTCCGGGCAACTTAATGTGGTAACTTGCATGTGGGCTACAAGACACATGCAAAAATGATCTAATTAAGCAATCTGACAAGTAGGAAGGACCTTGTTGTTATGTCAGCTGCACTTCACTTCCATGTGCTGAGTGACTGAGTATAATTCAGTATAATTTAACATAGTTTCAAAAACTATTCTTATTTTCACAGGAGTTCCTTTACACTTCCTGGATAATAGGAAAGTTCTTCAGAGCAAGCGTAAGTCTTTCTGATACTACTGGCATGACTCAGTTTTGGATTAATTAGTTATTATTTTCTTTGTTTTAAAACAAAGATAGATAACCTGAACAATTTTGTTACTTACGGGAATTCCAGGTTTGCCTGCCTGACCGGTTGCTCCTTTCTTCCCTGTGGGTCCCTGAAAGTTACAAATAATTGTGAACTGACAAATGTCTTAAACTCAATCCCCTAAGAAGAGCTGAGAACTTCTCCCCTCCAGCACAAATGTTCACAATGCCTGGATTTGGACCATATTATTTCCACTTCAGGAGACAGCAGAAAGCTTTTCAAGTAAAAGTGAATACATTTTTGGTACAATTGCATATATTTTTCCCTTTCCCAAATTGATTTAGCGTAGTTTCCAGAACCTTTTCAACAACAATAGGCATAAAAGGTTTCTCACTATGAATCTGGCAATTTCTCCATCAGCCACATTTCTGTAAGGAAGTACACTTGTACAGCACTTCTCGTACCTTGAAAAAAGGAATTCACGAAAAGTAGGCAGTATAGATACACTGAATATACGTGGAAGAGAATACTAGAAAACAATAGTAACACATATGGGAACATTCTTTTTATCTAAGATGTACGTAAAAGATAAAGCTATACAAGACCTTGGTTTTTTTTCTTGACTGATCTAGGAATCTGTTGCTTTAGAAAACTAAGTGCTTTAGTGCAGTGCTGTACCACGAGGCTTCATTTACAGATCAGAGCAATAAAATCCTGTGTGTCTTACAGAGCAAGTTTGTCACAAGAAACTCCACTTAAGGCTATAATTGAATATCACTCGAATGTTTCCAGAAGAGCCTCTCATAATGCTTTGTATCATTCCAAATTAAAATCACTTACCTATCAACCCTCCATATTTATTACCCCAGATCATATTTTTAGTGTTCTTGCAGGTATGAAAGGGAAACCCCAAACAATGGGGGGTGACAGTTTTCTAAGGATAGTCAATGAACAGAAAAACATACATTCTCCAGTTAAGTGCAGTTTTCCTTTACTTTTTTCTACTTACTTCTGAACCTCTTTCTCCTTTTGGTCCTTGCTCTCCCAATTCACCTGGCTCCCCCTTTGGAAAGAACATATATTAAATAAATAAAAGAATCATTCGAATGGAGAAGAAAATGCATTTTCAAGAGCCAATAGAGAAATCTCACTTGTTTGGAACACTTACTGGAGGCCCCTGTTGTCCAGTAGGTCCTCTAAGTCCTGGAAGACCTTTATGACCCTGTGAAGCAGAAAATAAAACACATTGCAATACATGTCACTCAGGACGTCACACTTGGTGAGATACAGATTTCCCTGTAAAGCCCATCTTAGGTGGTGCTGGATGGCCCCGTCTTCGCTGATGTGACCTAGGTAAATTATGCTCAGCTCTGAGGGAGAGCTTTTCTTTAGAGAAGGAAGGGAAGGGAAGAAAAAGAGAAAAGGGACCTTTTCTCCTTTAAATTCTCTACTCCAAACTGCCCGTGGGAATTACATATTGTTTAAACATTTCTGTGCTGCTGTAAGCAGGATCATATTCAGTTCTTGATTTATTACTATGTCTATCTGTATTATTTGTGTAACTTAAACAGGATATTCTGTGTCAAGCACAGTCTCTTTTGTATTGCAGTAAACAAACTGCATCACTGATTAGCATGAGCTACCATCCAATCTGTATATGCTGGAAGACTGAATACAATTAATGAACGATTATTAGGATCAGATTTACAAAGAAATAGCACTCAAATGTCAGAGAAAATTGTTAATTCATTCAATACTACAGAACCACAGAATTATTTAGGTTGAAAGGGACCTCCTGAGATCATCTAGTGCAAAACCTCCTTCTCGAGTAAGGCCAGGTAGAAAACGTTGTCCAAGACAACATCCAGTCAGGTTCTGAGTGTTTCCAAGGGTAGCGACTCCACAGTCTCTCTGGGCAGCCTGTTCTAGTGCTCAGTTATCTTCACATTAAAAAAAACCCCTTTTCTTGAGTTCAAAGACATTTCATGTGCTTCAGTTTGCACCATTTGCCTCTTGTCCTGTTACCAGACACTATGCAGACAAGTCTGGCTCCTTCAAATTCATTCCTACCCATTGGGTATTTATACATATAAGATCATCCAAGCCATCTCTTCTCCAGCTCATGAGTCCCAGCTCTCTCAGCTTCTGTTCGTATGAAAGATGGTTTAATGTGTTCTAAGTGCTCACCAGGGTGGTGAGGCACCAGCAGGTGCATCTCTGCACACTCATGAGAGAAGCATGTACACAGCATACCATGTTCAAATAACAAGAATAAAAAGCAGGAGGTATTACCTTGTAGCCCTCATCGCCAGGTTCTCCTCTATCTCCACGTTCACCACTAGGACCCTAGAGAGAAAACCAAAGAGCAAATATAACAGGCATCACTAACCACAACGAGTCTCTACAGTTCACAAATGAATAGGTTAGCCACTGCCAGCGCACCAATAGATACTGCTACGCAACTGCTTCCGTACTCTCCAAGATTCCAGCAGCCTCATGGTGCATTTCCTGGAGGGAATCCACAAGGTGGGAAGGCCCTGCTTGCAACCTTCGAGCAGTCAGCATTACAGAGCCAGTCTGGTTACAACACGATTGGCTGGAGTCTTTTCTCTCATGCATTATCAAAATTAAGTTAAGGATCTAAGCCAGATTCTGTCTTCAATTACATCAGGGTCTTACAGTCCAGCCTTTTGAGGAGATGAGGTATAAATATTAAGGTTAATTTGAAGAGAAGTAGACTGTGCAAGTATTACTTCTGGCACAATCAAAGCCTGAACATGAAGCACTTCTAATAAAATTTTGAGATGGCTTTTTTTTTTTCTGGACATGTTAGCAGTTGCTTTAGAGAGATACTCCACGAATTCAGTAAACAAAGATTACAAAATGCAGCTCTCTCTAAATCAGCTAAATTAGCTTTGTAGTGATAATGAAATAAGTCAAAACATATTTTTGGTTAGTAAAGCAATTAGGTATAATTCAGGATAAACAGAGAGGGTAAAAATTCTGTTCCAAAATGTGCTGGTCCAAACACAGACTAATGGCATTAGTGTAATTAAACACAGGGCACATAGTCTTAAGCAGGAAAGAGCACATGACTACATTTTTCAGAGGGGGATTACTGATTAAAGGACCATCATTTTTGTACACGGGGTACTGACTCCTCAGGCAGTGATGTCAAGTATCAGAAAGAATTTGCATTGTCTCTTGTCTTGAGGGGCACTCATGTAATTTTTTTGAGAAAGAAAGACCTACTGGTTCACCTATGGGCCCAGGTGTTCCAAGGACTGCATTGTCTTCGCCTGGGTAACCCTGAAACAAAGATAACTATTAAAAACTGTCAACTTGGAAATACAACACACACATGTTCAAATGCTAATAAACACCCAGAGAGCATACTGTATGGGTGCTAAACATGAATATGCTGGTTATGGTTTTAATACAGTGGAAATGGTAACTCCATTTTAACACAGAATCATACAATCATAGAATGCAGTGAGTTGGAAGGGACTTTTGAAGGTCATCTAGTCCCATCCCCCGGGCAGTGAGCAGGGACATCTTCAACTACATCAGGTTGCTCAGAGCCCCATCCAACCTGACTGAATGTTTCCAGGGGTGAGGCTTCTACAAGCTCTCTGAGAAACCTGTTCCAGTGTTTCATCACCCCCATTGTAAAAAATGCCTTCCTTGTATCTAGTCTAAATCTTAATGTTGGAAAGATATTTAGTACTGAAAAAGCTAAGTGTTTGCTTTATTCTCAGAGGCAGCTATATATAAAAAAAAAGTATTTGAACAATGTCCATGCAACCATGTCTTTATGTAATGAAAAAAAGGAAAAACAGGATACTTGACAGGAGGATTAAAGAACATTTCTTCCACTGTTTTGAGAAATATTCTTAATATAGAAAAACAAGCGTACAGAAGACTCCAACATTTGGACTGAACTCTATTAATAAATATGAAACAACTGCTATCCAAACTAATAGACAAAAAGTTATCTATTCCAGATAACATTTACCAACGTTTCATACAAAGAATCTCACATTTTAAATATGATTAAGGGTTTCCAAAGTGCATCAAAGTACTTTTTCAGAAGTGACTAAGCAAACTAGGCATCCAGCTCCCAATAATGTAGTTTTCAGTTATTGTTCCTGAAAATTATATCAGAACGTACTTATAACACCAAAACCTAATTGCCTATTAGCAGTAGTCATTGCAAAACTGGCCCTAATATAAGAAAGTATTTCTCTGTCAGATGCAGCTCTAAACTAATGTTCATTAAGTGAATCCCTGTACCTGATTGGGGCCACGCAGAGTTCAGTCAGCGTAGAAATCTGTTTGCAGGATTTGAGGCTTAAAAAAGCAACAATGAATTTGTGGCTAAGATTAGCAGCACTGAGGCAACATTCTGCCCCTCACATTTTATATTAAGCACAGGCTTTTGTCCATCTCAGCTGGACTTTCGACAAAATCCGTGGGTGTACTCCCAGGCTTAAAGCTAAGGAAATACTCAGCTGGTTTCGCACTGATTATTTCTGTCAGTAGTGCTCAGTGCTATCTGATACAACAGAATGTGCTTCTTACAACGGGTATCTTGTGTTTTAAAACCTGAAACATTTCAACTGCATAATTCGCAGCTCTGCCTCTGAATGATTCATTTCCCCAGTTTTGCACTTCTTTTCATATTCTCTCACAATATTGCAAGCGGTGGCTTTTGCTACGTGCTGTGGAAAGCAGTGAGCATGCAGTAATATTTCCTTCCTTTATAATTACTGAAACTGTAAAACAGTATAATCCAGATGAATACCTTTTCTCCTTTGGGTCCTGGAGGGCCTGGGGGCCCTGGAGGACCCTGGTGACCCTGAAGAAGAAAACAACAAAAATTAGTTCCAAACCAAATAGTGAAAGAATTAATTAATTCCAAAATTTCTTTCAGCTGCTTGTTACTATTATTTTTTTTTGCTGCTTGCTAGTAATTCTAAATAGTGATGTGAAAAAAATTATAGTAATGGGCCCAGGAAGAAAATGTATTATGTGCAGGGAAAGCTCTGGGGGAAACCAAAGGTTCTGGCAGGGTTTGAGGCAGGTGAGGGGAGTCTTGCTGGTTCTTGCTTCAGGGTTAGGGCCTGGATGAACTTTCTGTTCAGAAAAAAGACACAGCAGTCTGGTCTGTAAGAGCAGAACTCAAGCCATCTATGGCGATGATCACAATTAGTTTTTCAATGAAAGCTTCAACCAACCTCTTGCGATCAGTTTCTGTTACTGAAAAAGAAGCTGCCTGGCCAGACAGTAAGCAGTGGTGGTGGGGTTTGCTGAGCTCTCTTTATAATGAACAGCTGTAGTAGTTTTACAGGAACTTTAATCACAAGGGGTGAGATACATTGGACAAAGATTTCAAATCTGTGGTAAAACACAACTGCTAGTGAACTCACGAAAGGCAGTCATCATTGCTTAAGGCTAACATTTCTGAGTAGGCAATCACATGTCATATAAATATATGTGAGTATCTGACACTCCTGAAGATACTTGTGTATTCATGACATAGGTCTCCATGGTATCAGAGATTATTTAGAGTATCACAGACTTACTTGGGGATGTGTGTGCACATGAATTGTGTAAAAAACTCACCCCATAACCAGGAATTCCTAACTCTCCTTCAGGTCCCATTCCTCCTAGGTATCCCTGTTAAATGCAATAATCAGTGACAGAAAATTAAGTTCCCTTGCAACAATGCTTACTTTAGAAAGTTATCACTTGGAAACATCTTCAAATACTGAGATTTGAGAGCCACAGACAACTTTGTTGTTAGGTCCAACTTCATGTGGTAAAGAGTACTGGGCTTTTCCCTGTTCTGTGGAAAAAATGGTCAACGTTTTCAGTCCTATAGTACCCGTGCATAATGAAGATCAAAAGGATATGCGCTTTCAGAGATGCAGAGGAACTCCATTTATAAATGCTAAGTATGTGAAGAGAAGCTGAGAGTGGTCCTCACCCTAGGAAGTTGAGTTCTTCTCTTGAAAATAGAGTCCGTTAGATAGTTACTTCTGTACTTGGTGTGCTCAGGGACACCGTGCTGCACCCAGAGGCTGCAGGTTTGGGCCCTGGAGCAGTGAGACGGGCCTGTTGCCTCACTAGTGGGGAGTCTGCTTGTGTCTGTGCATCCATCACACAGCGTGGAGCGAGCTTGGGGAGCTTGTGATAAAAAGGGCTCAAAGTCAAAGGAAATACTCTTAATACAGTTAACTATGGATCAGGTTCCCTTTCAACAGGAGTAGCATCTGAAAAGCTTTGTTTCAGCCACAGCTAAGGCTTATTTTATGTAACTGCATAACACATGATTTCTGGTTTTGGAACTGGTAAGGTTTAAGAAACAGCCACAGCAGCGAGGTTACCTGTGGACTGTGGGGCAGGAGTATTCAATGGCATGCCCTGCCATTCTGCTCCTCGAATTGCCAGGTAAGGAACCTGAACAGAGCATGAGACAAGTCCTTCCAGATCCATAGCATGGCTTCTGTCTGGAAAGGTGTACAGGTCTCATTCTGATTCTGAAAGACCAGAGCATGCATCAGGATGCACAGGCTGGGAAAGACACTGCCTGCAGCTCCAGCTGCCTCAAAAAATATTTATATGTACTACTTCCCATGGAGACACATGATTCTGCTAAACCAGAAACACATAAGCTCTTAAATAAGCATGGTTTGTACGAACCAAGGGACCTCGGGTTCCTCTTGCACCTTTGGGACCAATTTCTCCAGGTTGCCCAGATTCACCAGCAGGTCCAATTTCTCCAGGAGGGCCAAGTTGCCCCTTTTCCCCCTGTTGGTGTTATCGTATTAAATAAGAGATTGATACTAAACCTCAAAATGTAGTTTATGCTTAATCAAAGCAGGTAACAGCATTATTTAATAGGAGCATTACATTTACATTTACATGTCATTTACTGTAGTTATTAGAATGTCTGAACCCAGAACTCTTCAGTGAAAAAACCCAAACCTTTGCTAAAATCTTCCTACTATTTGTTTTATTTTGTTCTAGACAAAGTTTTTACATTTTTGATGGCAATAGAAACTGTTTTGATTTGCAAAATCACATCCTGATACACATTTCAATTTCCAAAGGTCCTGAATGTTATTGATTAAAGGATGATGACAGTTCTAATTGCTCTGGTTAGCGAGAAAAAAAAATGGCTTGAAGCATGACATAAAACAGGGACAGACTTGGTTCAGTGGAATTATTTTGTAATGTAAATTTGAGTTTCGGATAAAAGGGAGGGAAGCAAGGAAGATGAAAAGTACTACCTTCTTTCCTAGACGTCCCCTCTGACCCGGATTTCCTGGTGTTCCTTCAGGGCCCTGTACATTTATTAGAGAAAAAGAAATGACTGAAAGACATGGAAACATGTTTAAACTGTCTCCAAACTTGATAACTAAGCAGGCTTTGTAATGCAGAGACGTGGAAGGAAAAATCTTATTATGGCTCACTATGACTGTGAGCAAGTTAGTCAGACTGTTTCAAGTTACAGCAGAAACAAGTGGGCAAGCATCAGAGATCACTTATCAAACTAGCAAAAATAGAAGGGGAAAAAAACAGCAAAGCTTGTCCACAGAAAATATATCTTTAAGAATAAAATTGCTTCAAGACAACCACTGGATTCAGAGATATACAATACGCGAACAGAGGAAAACTTGGGGCTGTCAGAGGTGAACAGCAGGGCCCTGACACAACTTGCTGTAGAGCAGAGACCTAACCCGGCAATCCCTGGTGCCTGTCGCCGATCACCTCCTTGGGGCAGCTGAAGGATGCTGTGGAGCTACAGCCCTGCTGCCCTCTAGGTCACTGCGAAAACTGACTCTCCCAAAGGGCTGGATGTGTACACTTGTCACCGGTTTCAATTTACCCCAAACCACCGTGAGTTAGAGAAGGCAACTTCGCTTCAACATATTATATATTGAGAGATATATATTAATTATATATTGAGATATACTTGGGTATTTTGTGGTGATAAGTCAGGATAAATATAGTTTAAACTGATTTGTGATGGTTATTTGTTGCTTTGCAAGCTTTTTTTTTTTTTTAAGGGAAATGTAGTTACTCTCACCCCCCATAAAGCCTTCAGACAATTATAGGAAACCAATTTCCATGTTTAGACCAGGATGTTATGATCTGTCCAGTTCCCTAAAAGGAAGTCAAACCAAAACCGTGATATGAATGCTCCCAGACGCCAGGGAGGATGAGCAGGGAGGGAGGCAGCTCTGCAGCCGCCTTTGGAATGTATGGAACAGAAACATGAAAAATCCCTCACTAACCACATCCTCCCAAACATCAAATGGCCAGACCCGCCTGTCTCACTGAGGCACAGCAGCACTGCTGATGTTGTTTACTGTATACAAGTATAATTACATACAATGTAGATGTGCCAGTGCTGAGCTCTTTCACGATAATTTCAATGTATGAAACATTTGAGCTCCTCCAGAACCACCAACCCAAAACAGAAGAAAAAGGTCAAGGTGATACCATTGCATCAGAAACAAAAATTGTTCTGTAGCACGCTAAGACAAATAAGAGTATTTTTTTTCCCTTTACTGGGAGAGAAGTTCACTGTGAAGAACCCAGGACTACAGATAGCAGACTGTAACACTGATGTTTAGAGGGTAGAGAGGACAGTGCTCACAGCCGCTGACATCTGGTCCTCCAGTTCATGTTTACTCAGAGTCCATCATCACATAAGAGCTACAGAGGAGGCAGCCAGAGGACTGCAAATGAGAACATGATGATGTTTGGTAAGGGAATCTGATGTCTGACTTGAGGCTGTGTACTTGCTTTTGAAACTGTGTTCCAAAACATTAGTTCACATTAGGAAGTTGCATACAACTTCAGCAAACTAGATTTTATAGACGGATTTTAGCTGCTAGGAGTGATGCCAGAACAAATACATGAACTGATCTAACAGTGTTGACTATTTTCTATTTGACATGTCTGCTTGTTGCCATTTCTCCCCATCTGCAATCTCCGTTTCAGCTGTCTATGGCAATTGATGCTCTCAAAATAAATTTAATTCCTTTCACAGAGGCACGAAAACGACATTAGTTTACGAATAAATGCCTTTTAAGAACAAAATGGAATAATGAAATTATTTCTTTTTTCTCTCTTCTTACTTTTTGTACTATATGCCTCATTACAGGGTGATTGACAAGGTAAGAAGGCAAGGTCTACCAAAGACACGACAACACACCACAGCACAGAGTTATCACCCGAAGTCACACTGCCTGGTACGATAGACCCTCATTTCTAGAAGTCAGTTCCAGCGCCGGATGGACACTATCTGTAAGGGTGTCTTTACAACACCTTGGCAGCGGTGTAGAAAGACAACTGTTAGGAAAGGCCATCCAACTGATCAGGGATCATCAAGAGGAATAATTTGTATTATCTGATATCTACCAGTGATACTGGTTTTAAATCACTTTTGAGCTGCCTTGTATTGCTTACGAGAGAAGGCAATGTCTGCTGCAATAACTTTGTAACTAAAGGAACCTTATTATTCAGGATATCACTTTTTTTTTCCCTAGAAACGTTATTTTTAGATCGTCCTTTTGTTGTTAACATTTTTTAAAAGGAAGGTCAGCTAAGCGTGTGTGTGTGTGTGTGTGTGTTAAGAATGTTAGGACAAAATCTTAAATGGGAGCCACATCTTGTGTGCTCTAACATCTAATGCTTCATCATCTACAAAGCTGCTCAAAATGGCAGTTCTTTGCTTTTAATCTAAACTAAAAACTAGATATCCGTGGGGCAGTAAACAAAGCCATGAGTAGAGAAAGTGCTACAAAACAATGCAAAACCTTACAGTACAATTTACAGTATTATATGCACCGTGCCAATTTCTTTGGGTGTTTTTAAAATTTAAAGAATGCCCTAACACCTTGAGATTGCTCACAGTCTCCAAATGAAGGTGAGGACAGAGACCAATATCAGAAGGTTGTCTGGAGAGGTGAGAGGCTCCAGGTGATGTGGTGTATGTGTCTGGGTGACAAGTGGTGAGGAATCACTATCTGCTAAGAGGTTCCAGATTTAAGATAGGAAAAATGTTTGTCTCCTCTTTCTATCAACCCTAAAAAACTGAACCACATAGAAAAGGGAGGCAAGCTAACGTAAAGATGGCCATCTTTAAGTGCAGTAGAAAAACTGAACAATAAAAAATAAAAATGTAAGCAAAACTAAAAAGAAAATAATTGCAAAAAGCAAATGAACAAAAAGTCCACTTAAACTGGAAAACACTTACAGGAAAAAAAAATGCCAGGCTCACCAGGTGGCCCAGCAATTCCTGGTAACCCCATTTCTCCTTTTTCACCACCTTCTCCAAGAAGTCCCCGGTCTCCAGGGTCTCCCTAAAACAAAGAAAAAAAATAATAATAAAAAACCCTTAGTCAAGCTGCTGCTACAATATTCCTTATTCTGAGAAAAGCGAATTCTGACTCTCCAATTTTGACAAAAACCCCACTAAAACTGATGAAAATCTTACCAGTCAAATTCAGACCATACTTTAAGTAGGGTAAAGCCTCTTCTATCTCATTCATACACTCCTACGGCCAGATTTTGCCTCAGCTGTTGCCAACTACCTGAGGGTGTCCTCTGTGACATCCCCTGGCGTGGCAGCTGCCACAGTCCCTGGCACAACATTGATCCAGTGCAGGACTGTGGAGCAGCCTTGGGCTCGCTCTCTCCAGCGTGACAGACGCCACCGAAAGAAGCCGTGCCCTGCTCTCCAGCTCGCATTCCTCTGCTCAGTCCTCCAGCTTCGCAGTCTCACAAGGTAACTGGGTGCCTACACGGCTCAGGAACTGTCACAATGTACAGGGCGTCCCGTGTTAAAACTGGGTGCACTCAACTGCGCTCTGGGCAAATAGGAGGGGGGGAAAATAGGAGGCCACAAGGATGATCCAGGGGCTGGAGCAGCTCTGCTATGAGGACAGGCTGCGGGAGCTGGGATTGTTCAGTCTGGAAAAGAGAAGACTTCGGGGGGACCTAAGAGCTGCCTTCCAGTACCTGAAGGGAACCTACAGGAAGGCTGGGGAGGGACTTTTTACAAGCGAGTCCAGCGACAGGACAAGGGGAAATGGGCTTAAGTTGAAGGAGAATAGATTTGGACCTTAGGAAGAAATTCTTCAGTCCGAGGGTGGCAAGACTTTGGAATAAATTTCCCATAGATGTTGTGGCTGCCCCCTCCCTGGAGGTGTTCAAGGCCAAGTTGGATGGAGCCTTGAGTATCATGATCTAGCTGAGAGGCGTCCCTGCCCATGACAGGGAGGTTGGACTAGATGATCTCTAAGGTCCCTTCCAGCCTAGGCCAGTCTATGATTCTATGAAAAAAAGAGAGATTTTGGTCCTTAAGCTAGTATGACTGCTTTACGTCTACTGTGAGAACTGAATGTACCTTTGGGCCATCTTTTCCCTGAACACCGTCTTCTCCTGGAGGTCCTGGTTCGCCCTTATGGAAAGGAAAAGTTGAAAATAAAGTTATTGCCTAAACATCTCAACATAGAAGTACTGCCCTGGAAGAACTCACACTGGTTTTACACATGCTTATTATCTTTTGGGCAACTTTTATGTTGCTGTTAGTTTATTTAACTTCATTTGTCCCTGCTTTACAGTGACAGTCACAGACCCCTGAATCTTGAACACAGGAAAACACAGAAGATGATCAAATGAGGCAATACTAAGTTCATGTAACGCTAGAAATTTGGACAGTGGCACTGAGATTGTTTGGTTTCAGAGTATACAACATGTAATAATTGTAACCTCGAAAATATATCTCTTCTGTCCTGAAACTTCCACATTTATGTGAATAACTACTATAATGGTATGTTTAGTGACTCAGTTTAGGGCCATGAAAAGCTCATCGTTTACCAGCAGTATCAGGACCACAGAATTTCAGAATATTTGCCTCTGTCAGGTAAAATCACTGGCAATTTGCACCTTCTGATGGAGATAGAACAAAACCAAGTGCAAGCTGCTTTATGCTAGTAACATAGTATTTCTGACATAGTGGTGTGGTGTTAGGGCCAGAGCATCCACTGTGGACCAGTATCAGGAACCACTATTCTTTAAGGACAGGTGGAATTGTGGAATGCACTTGGCTGGAGATTTTGGGCAGGAGGAAAAGATGACAGCTAGGAGCTAATGGGACAACTGAGCTTAACGGTAAGACTTACGTCTGGAAGAATATAGATTATGGTCTGTTAAAATTGTCCCAAATAAAATCCATTTCTAGCACTTGAAAACAATTTTTCAGCTTTCAAGGGCAGGCAACTGTGTGGGTCAGATGACGGGGTAACACACAGAGAAGGAATCAGCAGAGGCACAAGTTCCTGGTAAAATAAAGTGCTAAATGAGCCATCCACAGCACCAGAAGCCAAACAGCTGCTTTAGATGGTGGTACAGAGCAATACCCTGCTCTGTTGATTCTATAATGTTCCCATTATCTCACCTAGACTTGGTATCTGTACACACCACTATGGTGTGCTGTCATCTTCATGGCTGGGCTGGACACTTTTGGATTTGCCTTCATACTCAAACCACTCTTTCATGCGTCAGTGACATGAGACACTTAGAAATATTTCAGCTTTATAATTAATACTCTTTTTAACTTGCTACAACATTACTTTGTTTTTTTAAAGGTGTCAGAAAATAGTTTCTTATTGAATTCTTCTGATAAATCAAGATTTCTCAACCTTTGTTTCTGACACATTCATAACACACTTTCATTTTTGAAAGAAGATTTGCACCCAAAGCTTACCCTTAAACCTTGGTCACCTGGTTCTCCAGCCTTCCCAGCAGGTCCAATGTCTCCCTAGAATATCACAAGAAAAATAAACCACCGGATTTTATGGGACAATATTCCTAACAATGATGGGGTTTACAGAGAATGCAGTCATTGTGACAGTAATAGTATTTCTTAATGGCTCGTTTTCTGTATCACTACCTACTTGGCTAATAAACAAGATCACCACAATCTGCTTTTATGGAAATGTGAAAATTTAAACAGCACAAGAGAGAATAATTCCAACATTTACCTTTGCACCTGGTTCTCCCTGCAGGCCAGGTTCTCCTTCAGGGCCAGGAGGTCCCTGCATGGTACAAGAGTTACCACAACACATGGTCACCAATGAAAATTTTGCAACCACCAAATAATACAGTCAAAATTGAAGCTAAAAACTGCATGAGACACTGTGAAAGATGCATGTCTGAAACATGAAATTAAGCAAAAACAGTTATTTGTTCTTATTAGAGCCCAACAAAAGAAAAAAGGAGAGTATAAGAGAAGTTCAGGA
Organism: Apaloderma vittatum; assembly: GCF_000703405.1. NCBI lineage: Eukaryota > Metazoa > Chordata > Aves > Trogoniformes > Trogonidae > Apaloderma > Apaloderma vittatum. Next base: position 37,130 of record NW_009725529.1, read on the forward strand.
ACTGCACTGTGGATCAGGAGTGTACTGAAGACTCAGCAGTACCACTGAGCCTAAACCTTTCATCACCAATTACTAGCAGGCTGAGCAATCATCTATCTTTTGAAAATCTGACAAATTCATCGTTGTTCAGGCTTGGAGCCAAGGAAATATAGCCTTTGGAAAACAAAGCCCTTTTTGGAGTCTTCAGCCCTTAAAGAGTTAATGGTATCAAATTGCTTCTTGTAAAGTTTACATTTAAACGTTTTTTTGATAGTCAGTCAAAAGACTGGATTTTGGGTAACTGAGGAAGCATGTTTCTCTGAATAAGCCAAATCCCTTCTGTTCTAAATGAGCTCATCCCTCAGCTGCTCCACTGAAAATGTGGCTGATACATTCTGTGATATTTCTTTCAGAGAGATATTAAAAAAGCACAGAAAATAGAAGTAGAAGTCAGCAAGAATACTGCCTGCAGCTGCTGTTCTTCTACCATTTGCAAGCACGTATGATCAATGTTCTACTGTCTAACTGCAAGGAGAATGGTGCTTCCAGAAAAAAAGAAAAAAAAAATCATTTGGTCAACTAAACTTTCACCTTCTAGGTTCAGATGTCATAAATGTGTGTCCAAAGACAGTGCTCAAAACAGAAAAACTTACTTTAGACTTTTTTTTTTTTGGTAACAGCTTTAAGTAAGAGAGTCTCTCAGCAGCTCATGGTACTTAAATCAGCTGCAGGTAATAAAAAATTAATAATTTCCAAACACATTGTCCAGGCTTATTTAGTTACTTGAGTTTTTGTAATTATTATATAAATTATTAAAAGCTCACCTCAAAACCCATTTCTCCAATAGGGCCAGCATCCCCTGGTTGTCCTCTTGGACCCTGAATTAAACAAGATTTTGGATGCATCATTTAATTAGTATTAAATTACATTGTATAGTCTTGACTCTGTCTCTTCAGAACTCTTTCAAGTGCCATAAAAAAGTTTCACTGTCTTTCCTTCTGAATCCAAGAGTGTATAAGCGCCATGATGACATACCATAAGTACTGAAGACCTCGCTGTCAGTCTTGACATGCTGAAATAACAGATTCCAAATAATACCACAGATGTCTCTCCTTTTAGACCAAAACTAAATTATTATCTAAACTAAGCTCTCCTTTTGATTAACTGAGACTTTGTTTAATTAAGGTTTGTTAGACTGTCTGGTTTTCTTTGTGGAAAAGCCTACAGTCTGGTATGGAATTAACTGAAAACAACTACCGTGTGCTTCGCTATGAATTTATAAATGTTTATACAGGACAATCACCGAGGTGTAATGGACTAAAGGCTGGTGGCTTTCTGGTAATATTAGTAACTGTACTGTGAGCATTTTCTTATAAGCCCTACTGTAAGAAAGAAATTCATTGCAGTAACATATAGGGATCGTTTCCTAAAGCAGCGTGCTCAAATTCCCCACACATTTTAGATTGTCCATCGCTGCTCACAGAGTGGGATTTGTTGGGGGTGAGCAGAGGTTGCCTGTACCAGCTCACAGCTGATTCCTCAGCCGCTGTGAACACAGGGCAAGACAAATCAACCCTCTGGATGCATCCAGTCTTTGAACTTTCAGAAGGTTCATATATATTTGCCCCTTTGGGACTTATCTGTGTTTAAGTACATTCTAAATTCAAAACATTTGGTGATTTATTATTGTCATGTAAAAGACACTGCTACCCATATTTATGACGGACGCTTTTTAAGCAAATACTTCCTCCTTTTTGTTTCACTTCCTCTTACAGACTATGCATATGGTTTTGTCTCTCCTGATGATTTGGCAGTGATAATGTGAGTGTATTCTTTCCCTGTAAAACAATGTAAACTGCATATTACTAAGCGTATTTCAGCAGATGCATATATTTTACCCTAAAGCTTCATTTAAATGTGAAGAACTGAAACTGCGGTTAATCTCCCATTGAGACTTCACTTGGTCCTAAACTAGGTCTACTGGTTTTCATTTGCAGTAACTCCATGGCATTCCACTAAGCAAGTGTCACAAAGCTTAAGTCTGATTCACAAGTCAAGCATTTATTCACAATATTACCATGAAGCAAGTCTGCTGGTTTGGCACTGTACCTTTCTCCCAAGACTTGCAAGGAATTTCACAAGTCAAAAATTATAGCAATACAGGGACTACTTTCAACCATTAACAACAGGTAATTTTCAAAAAAGTATTTCACTGAAAAGTCTGACAAGTAGGTAAAGTTAGATTTAGATTTAGCTGGATTTAGATCCAGCCTGTTACTACAAATAGTTCTAATTGCTTACATTTCTCTGCTCCTCTACCAGTAATTAGGGTATTTCTGCTCTGTGCAGAAGTAGTGACAGGGCCAGAGAAATTGCTTCAGCATCTGGCTTTCACGTAGTGACCAGCTGACAGAAGATGAAATCAAGCTGCTTGGATGAGCAGTTAAAAATAGAGCCATGCCTTTCATTTCATAACATCTTGTGTTATTTTGATCACTTCCTTCTATGTTCACAAACCATTTTCCAAAGACGTTCTACTCTTCTGGCACTTGAAAGAAAAGGCACCCTGTTCACAGGACAAACTTTTCTTTCTTCTGACACTGCAGATGTAGGTTCTGTGATGATGTGCACAACAGAAATGTACGTTGCTCAAGAGTACACCACTTAAATTAGATAAGGCTGATAGTCATTCTATATATATGAAAATTCAGACTTGACCAGAAAACAGCAGAAATTTTATGTGTGAGCCTTGCATTGTAAAGCTCTGAAATGTCACAACATGAAGATTAGATAAAGTAAATGAAAGAGATTAAGTGACAGGAATAATAATAACCTTTCGAGAACGCATTTTCTGTTAAAACATTTGGTCACTTCTACAGGCTTGCAGCTCGAGTTGAGTTGGGAATTATATCCAAAAGAAAATTTATCAAAATAAATGTTGGTATTATGCCCCTAAATATTTGCAATGAATTTCTGTAAGTGTGTCATCCTATGATTTAGTAGAAATAATATTTAATAATACTGGAAATCATAATAACTAGTAGAAACAAAATAATTCACATTGAACATTCACTTTCAAGACTTAAATTAACTTTATGTTGTTTGATGTGCAAAATAACTTTTCAGAATCAATTGAAACAGACAATTTTTGACCACTCTGTTAGATTTCTGCACTACAAAACACCAGCTTTCTCCCAAGTCCCTCTAGGGCAGCACACAGCCTTTCACTGCATTTATACAATCTGATCTACCCCCCAGAGATGGTGACGCAGTACTATTCCTGTTATGACTACACCTTGCAGCACTTTGCATATATTTGCTGCAGATTCTGCACGATTTTCTGTTACAATATTAGCCACAGAAAAGTGAACGTGGCTTTGAAATAAATGCAATCAGAACATGAATCCATCCAGCAGAGGAATGTCTGATGTTTATTGTAACTGTCCCTTTTTTACTGAAAATTTAATCCACCTGATAGATGTGGTCCCCAAGTTCCTGAATAACTTATCCTAAAACCTGCCTGAAAAGAATACCATTAGTATCTATATTGGCGCATACATTTACATAGTCCATGATGTAGATGTCTACCTCAGTGCAGCGTAAAGCCACATAATATCATGGTCCAGATTTCGTCATGCTCTCTTAGGTCATGCACCTCTTAATACAGTGTTTCTCAACATGATTTACAGGTCTCCTTATGAACAAGTTACACTTAGCAGGGGAAGCAGACTCTAGCCCTGCAGTTTTGGAACAATTACCCCACAATTCCTATATAACCACAGCCGGCAACACTAAATCTTGGTAAAACAGAGCTTGAGTTACCCTGGAATTCAGTATAATATGTGGAAAATTTTTTAAGCAGGCATAAGGATCAACTTACTGGCTCTCCCATTGGTCCCCTGTCTCCTGTGGTTCCTGGAGGCCCAAGCAAACCCTGGAAGATTAAAACAAAATAAAAAAAAAAACATTGGAAACAAGCTGTTTCATATTCTGTGAAAAGCTACTTCCTCTCCTACTTCTTCTCACTGAGTAACATACTCGGAAACATCCAAGAAATATGTGCAGCCTTTTCTTCTGCTTGACATGCATTGCCACATCGCTAGCTCCTGGGGCAGGTGAGGAAGCCCTAAATAAATCCTTCCCCAGTTTCTTTTATGTAGGGAGGGATCTTAGCTGACCCACCCCATCTTCCAGTTCCTCATCATTCTCCTTAGACTGATGTGCTGCTGCTTGTGTGCACAAACTGGGTCTAAACACAACGTTATGAGTACCCTACAAACTGTATTTGAGATGATCAGTAAGGTTCACAGCCCACTTTTCTTTCTGCCCTACCTGGCTGATAACATACCTGTCTCAAATTCTCTTCTAGAAACTGTAGTTCTAGGAGGAATAGAGCAGTATACTTTCCCTTAAATGTACTAATTTCCATAGTTTCAACCTAATGAGGTCTGGTTTCATTAATTTCTATGTATATAAATATATTTAAAAGTTCTAGTGAATGAAGAGGAAATGAAAACTCATTGTGTCAAAGGTAAGAGGCAACAAGCTTATAAAGCTGAGACGAAGCAAGAGAAGTATGATGACAACCAATATTCTGCATCTCTATTTCAGCACTATTACTGCTTTGTTTCTGCTTTTCTCCTTTTGCGCCTCTTGAAAATCTAATACAGTTTGAACTGACTGGTGACCTCCTTCATAAAAGAAAGCCTCAAACAGAACATGTTAAGATTTCCACTGAAAGAAGCCCTAAAAGGAGGAATTTTCTCCTATACATGTGGTACACATTTTCTACATTTTTCTGCATTTATGCCAACATTGAAAGTACACATCTACTCTAAAATCTATCAAAGAATTATTTTTCTATGTTACTACTTTCTCCCTTAAAACTACAATAAAACTAAAAAAGAAACAAAGCAACTTCTTAGACCTCCCCCCCTAAAACTACAATGGCCATTCCTTCTGTTGCAATTTACTCTCATATTGTATTCTGTGAACCATCAGCTATGAAAACTGGTCTTGTAGCAGGCTAAATCATGGTCTCATCTACTTTCTCTTCTGCCCCTGATTCTTTGTATGAGTAAATGCAAACTGTATTGTCAGAGTTTTCCAGCTGCTCTAAAGCAGACAAATTTCCTCCTATCCAAGTGTAAAACAAAATATGAGATTTTGTAGATTTTTTTGATGGAAGTTCTAGAGACTTTCATACTCACAAGTGCACCCTTATCTCCTCTTTCTCCTGGATTTCCAGCTTTACCCTGGTCAAAGAGAAAAATTGAAAAATAATGCTGGCTTCAGATAATTTCCAAACACAGCTCAGAAATTGGTATTAACTGGCTTACTACAAAGATTGGCTCTAATACTTACAATGAGCCCAGGAACTCCTTTCTTTCCAGGATCACCTCTTTCTCCCTGACAAATAACCAACAACGTGTGAATTCTGTGTGCATGTGCTAGGCGAGCTGCATGCAGTTGCTGTCAATTTAAACGTGGGGTAACTGCAGAAAGTGCAGATTCAGGCTTAGATGGGATTATACCATAATAAGGATGTACCTGAAGAAGATAGAAATTTTCAAAGCTCCTCCTGGATTAAACGGAATTTTACAGCTTCTGACATGCTGGGTTGGTTAGTTTTTGGTTTTTTACTTGTTATATTCTGTCTCAATGTTTTGTATAGCACTAAGTAATGCAAGCGCTCACCTTAATGCCTTGTGTTCCTGCTTCTCCTGGAGGACCATCCAGACCTCTTGGTCCCTGAATATTTGACAAGTGATTTGGAATATTAATTTTGCATTATTTTTGGTTCTCATCAGGGAAATGCAACATAAACTTTAGGACAGGGCAAGCATATTTTGTTAGCACAAACCCCAATTTTCATTGTATGTTAAGTGTGAAATAAAGCGTCAAAGTATAAACTAGGTTTCTGGTTTGCTGAAACAGGAATTTAGGAAGAAATATTTTTTGAAAAATATGTAAACAAAATGTTCAGTCGTTGCTGGAGCCACACTGCAGGCTGATATTTTCTGTTCTCTTTTGCATTCCCTCTGTATGCACGCACTAGACACATATTTAGAAGAATTTAGATGTGCACTGACTATATGGAGTGTTTGCTTTCGTGTGTATTGTAAGTCATATGTGCAATAATCCAGCTTGTTAGTAAGACCCTAAAAAAGGCAGATAAAGTTCTTCCATTAGCAAACCACTCTTAGACAAGATTAGAAACAATTTATAAGCTTGCCTAGTGAACTGCTCTATTTTTGGACTAAAATGTCTCTTATAAACTGTCTTTTTACAACTAGTAGATGAACAAAGATAACCTGTTATATTACTGTATTATAATATAGCAAGTATTTATTGCCAAAACATTCAGAAATTATTAGGTAAGATTGAAAATTTAAATCCATTAGTTTACAAGCAAATGAAAAAAACCTTAAAATAGATCATAAGCAAAACAAAAAAGAATATTTATGAGGTTATTTCCATAATTCTAAACACCATGACTGTTTGGGTATGGAAAATTAAATTAAAACCAGTTGATAACGACCTAAACCCAATGACCACTTTAAAGGATGGGCTAGATAACTATTAAGACAGAGCCAGGCTCTTTACAGCACTATGCAGTGGGAGGATGAGACAAAAGCTTTCCTGGTGGCATCTGGGCTGGGCTGGCATTAGAGCCAACGAGTACACTGCTATCGCAGTGCCTAGAGGAAAACAGTCTTCATTTTCAGAGCGTATTTCTGAGTTATAGAGAACTTTCCATCTTGGATCATGGTTTTCTAGTACAGGGCAAGAAATCATGACGCATCTCCAAAGTCGTCATACCGTTCTAATAGGTAATAACAGGGACTTGTAAAATTGTTGGAAGCACATCCGATTTTATTTAGATTACTTTCCCTCAAAAATATGACTTCCATGTTTCTTGAATTTTTTTTGAGACAAAACATAGCAGAATTCTGTTCTTTCTGACCTGGATTTACAGATTTACAGATCAAAACCTTTGTCAAAACAGACGGTGAGCAATCACTCACTTCCCTCCGGAGCTACAGTGAAAATGTCTGACTGATAAACTGAGAAACACTGTGTATCCAGAAATAGAAACAGAAATCTCTCAAGAAAAGGCCTTGCCTGTAAGCAGCCCCTAGCAGAGCCAGAAATATCCCAGGAGAAGCTTATCTGTCAGCATTTCAGCACTGCTGCTCCTGGCCAGCACAAGGAAGCACAAACCATAGGACAAGGAAAACGAACGGGCAGGGCAAGCTGTCTGAATGCTTTCGGTGCCTTGGTAGTTTGGGACACGGTTTTTGTGAGGCAATCCTTGGGTCAGCCTGGTCACATTTCTTGTTTTGCTCTAAGCTAGGACTGAGTATTTACAGCCATGCTTTTAAGCTACAGGAGGCTAGAGAAAACAGGCTACAGAAGACACTCTGGGTTGCTGCATGGGTCTCAGTGAGAAAGGTCCCAAACCAAAGGATATCAAAGTCTGGAAAAAAACCTCTTGATGACTTCAATGCATTCAGAGACCAGAACCAATATACTAATGGTGTTTTCAAGGGTAATGGAGACCTTTATAAGAATAACAAGATTGGGCCTCACGCTAGGATTTTGTGTAAGCCAACTGTGTGAGCCAAATTATTCAATTACTATATAGCATAATTTAAAAGAAACCTAAAGACCTTAATTAATGTCAGATTACTGCTCTGCACTTTTTCTGTAACTTCTATCTGTAAGACACACAAAATGAGTTGCGACAAAAATTCAAGGCAGGCTAAGCAAGTTTCAAGTCTAATATTCCTTTCAGGTGAAATGTCTCAATAAATGGGAGGAGAAGGGATAGGAGGAAACTTTGAGATGGAGAGAGGACAGGTCAGTAAGCCGTAGAGTAGAAAGGGAGAGAAGCTCACAGAAGAGCTGCAGAGGAATCACAGATGGCAGCACAGGAAAGGGGAAATTGAGTGTTAATCCAAACAATTGCAGGATAGTTTTAGTGTTTCTCAGACTGGTTAGTTACGTGACCGGTCATTTGTGCATCCTCCACTATGCTATCAGGGGATAGAATCTCAAGGCATATTATATTTGTCAATACTCTTGACTTAGATGACAGTTAGATCACATTTTACGACAAATTAACGAGAATACCATGAAATTCCAAAAGGTTCACATACTTTTTCTTGCAACTGTACATGATTTGCCTGCTGTTATTGAATTTAGGTTTCAACAGAGCTGAAGAGTAACGCTGCCAAACCACTGCTACTACTTTTTTCTTTGTGATGGGTTCAGCTTGGTTTCTGAATCAGAACATATTCTATTAAAATCTCTAGGATGATAAGCTCAGAAAAAGTTCATCTAACAAGGGAATAAATACAAATTAACTACTTGTGTTCTCATCCTGTCTTCTAAATACAAGAGAAAAAGCAATAAAAACACACTGTGTAGTGACTTCTCTTTTTTTGGTGGTTGACATGGAAGAATATTGGAAAGTGACATCAGTTTTAGTCCCGATTCCTTTGAATAATTAAGACAGATAAACACAGTCAGCTATTTGCTGTACCACAAAACACACTGCCCACTTGTTTCACATAACCCCAAAGCACATGCATTTTTCTAGGTTTTGTATTCCCTACTGTGAGAAGTATGAAAGATATTGCTCACTACAATTCAGTGCTGATGTCCTTAGGTAACCGAGGTTCTTCGTGCCAGTACAGACGCAGCTGAAGCATAGATAACCCCACCGACTGCTACAGACATAAACTGCTGTTGCCTGACCCCGAATTTACAGCACTTCTCTACGTCATTTATCTGAGGTTTCAAAACTGAATGTCATGAGCTGCATTCCAGGAAAGAGAAAATATTATTGCTTTTTAGCTTTAAAACACCAAACATCAGCCTGAAGAATACTTACTACTAAGAATCTTACCAGCTATTAACAATTTTCCTTAGGTCTCACTCATTAAATGAGTCCAATGATACAGGACCTTTCCCCCTCAAATTGAAAGCCACAGTTGTGTTTGCTGGAGATTATATGAACTAAAAGCAGAACCAGTCTCTGAGTTTTCTCCATACATCAGCAAACAAGAACAACAAGAAAACAGGCAACACTGGCTTCATGGCTGCCTTTCACTGCTACCAGTACATCTTCCAGACTAATGTAATTGGAGAAATTCCTTCTGTTAGATACAGATATTCCCCCCGCTTAGAGTGTCATTCTGCCATTGACAGATCTACAAAGCAATGTTCTCCCTCTGTGTTTTCATGAGATTAACACTAAAAAAACCAACAACATGGGTGACAAAAGCACCCAACCTTCCAGACGATTCCAGCCAAAGTGCATCAAGTCTTGAGCATGAGCTGAGGAAGCTCTGTGCTAGCAGTAATGTTCAGTGGCACATCCCCCCAGATCCCCCGACAGCTGGACTCCCCACGGGCTCTCAGCCTTCAGCTGGCCAGAACGCCCGGGTGTACTGGAGATTGAGCAGCTGGATACGCTCAGGCAGAGATAGGCTGCTGGGTAATATTGGATGTGAACTGGCTGCTGAAAGGTCTAGAATTTATGAGAAGAAGGAATTCTACTCTGTGACAGTGCAGAAGCAGAGGGTCAGCACTCCTAATGCTTCCTGCAGATTCCAGCTGTGAAGATGGGATACATCCTCGTTTCAGTACCCAGCAAAGGCGAATTTCCATACGCTTCTATTTAACTCCTGGATGTGACTGTGGGAGGCATTTCTGCGAGGCCTGCCACACAGAGCTCAGGGTTCTGACACTTCTCTTTCTGAATGCAGTCAAGACAAATCCCAGGTTGCAGAGGCCCTGGACATCTTCCTTGTGTGAGATTCCACTTTGGGTCTGATATATTGATCTTAAGAGCAGACAAAATTCTCAGTGGCGTCAGTGGGAGTTTGTCGGCAGAGTCAGAAGACTCGGGTCTGCTTTAAGACTCCCTTCCATAAAGCATTCCCAGTCATGCTTGTTGGAAGCAAAGGCATAAACCACAGCTCCAAACTGGGAGTCCCACAGAGCTTGGGATGTTCGGCATTTATTTTGAGTGATCTTTAATTATAAGCGATGCGCTCCATGATGTGCTGCCAAAATCAGAGAGACAGACTCCCTCAAGGAATCCCAACTCAGTTGGCAGAAGATGTGACACTCCTTAAATAAAAACCATCTTCTACCTTCAAAACAGAATCTAAATTAAAATAAGTCATTCCCCCATAAAAACAATCACCAGGTAGCAGATGCTGCTGGGAGGGAGGAGTGCCTGGAGGGGAGGACTCACACTCGTGGCAGTAGCTTGTCTCTGACTCCAGCTCTGGTGATGATGGCAGAAGGACTTGCCAAGAGGCTTCAGAGGAGGAGTTTAGATGGGGATGTTATGTCCAGAGGAATTAAAATGTGCAATCTGCAGCATTTCAGTATCAATCTCAGAGACAACTCTTTACACCAAGTTAATTTTGAGCTAGCCTTCAAGCTTACTGCATCCTATAGGCCACCAAACTGAAATTCTGGTGGACCAATGCGGCCCAAAGGATTTTTCTTTTCAGATGAAACTCAAACACCAGCATTTTGCAGTGAAAATGACTGCACATGTTTACTCCTCATCTGATGCCACAGGCTTGTGTGTCCTGAATTAGTACAACACTCCAGGCTGTATTTCACTTTGAGACATGCTCCTACTGAAATCAGAGGGGTGAGGCCCCCGTTTGTGTCAGTAAGTCATGCCACTGAAGACAAACTGGTGCTAAGCTGCTATGTCTTTTCAGCCTCACAGCTTCCATATTGCTTTGCATTTCTGTTTTGATTTACATTTTCAAACCTGCCTCTGAAGCAAACCGGCTGTTTTTCCCTCTGCTTCTCTAAACCAAAGCAGAGATTCACACCCCTGTCAGAAAGCTCCTGGGAGTCCCTAGAGCCTCCTCCCGCTGAACAGATTTGTTTAAACACCTTGTGAACACGTTGAGAGCCACCTCTCTGCTGGCTGATGCCTGGGGTTGGATGATCCTGCTTACGCCACTTCTTGGAAGTTCACTGTGCTTCTCAGTGGGGAGTGGTTTTTGCCCTCCGCAGCTAATAAAGATTTCTCTTTGAGTTTTGTTAGACATGTTGCATAAACAAATACATCTGTATTTCAGTTTTGCCTCAAAACCAGGCCTCAGTAAACTCATTTTTTCTGGGCACTGATAGATTATGTGTATGTGACATAATCAGTTCAGAAAATAAGCAGATGACCTGAGAGATGGGAAGCATATGCTATTTCTTCATGTAAAATTCTCAAAGAAATACTGAACATTTCTTAGTGTACACTATTTTGTGTTTTTTTTTCCTGATAAATCATTATTAAATTATCTGTTATTAAATTAGAAAATTAATTCACCAAAAAGAATTTTTTTCCCAAAATATCGTTTTAAATAAACTTTTAAACCCCACATCTATTGTAAGGGAAAAAATGAAAACTACTTTCAGAAGACCACACAGATTCCCTCTCTGATGATGGTGGGTTTGTCCTTTTCCATGCGCTGCTGAGATAAACTTCCTTAATCTTGAAACTCAGACTCAGACAAACCTTCTGTTGATAGGTACTTCAGACAAGCACAAGAAGTTCTAAGTGTATGTAGATACTTGCTTAAATCTGCTTCACCCATTTAAGGAAGGTGAAGCCTAAGATATATTATATGTCTGAAACAAAACAAAACCAACCAAAAAAAACCCAACTCAAAACAAAACCAAACAGTTGTCATTGTCAGCTGGAAACATCTCTAATATGGGGCAACCCTGAACCACTACTGCAGATTTTAACAGAAATTACACAGTTCACATGCTACATTTCACATTCCTACAAACTGCACCATGAACAAAGAGGTAAAATAAAACAGATTTCTTCTGAAGGACGAGGAAACAACACTAAAGAAGGAAGACTCATTTGAAGCATGTGAAGTTTCTCTTATGAATAATCATGCAGTGTACTGTCAGGTTGCTAAGCAGTGTATATTCAAGATATAAAGAATATTCAAAATATTGTATATTTCAAAATATTGTGTATTTCAAATACAATGAATATTCAAAGTATGGTTTCAAATATATTAATTCTCAAAAAGAATGATACATTCAGATAGATAATTTAATATACTGGAAATATAACTCTTTACCCCATCTCTTACTTAATAGTTTAGCAATCTTGAAAAACAATGTAGAAGAATATATAGTCAATAAATTTTGTATTACAGTTTGCTAATCACAGTCTTATTTAAAATGCAACATATGCTTCTTGAGTACCTATCTTTAACTGGAGTAAAACCTCCAATGCTAACATGACCTGTGAAGCCACACAGGTCCAGCCACTAGTATGAGTTGTACAAGTCTCACAGGAAGCCTGGATATGCTGTCAAACTGCTCGGTGAGGCTGGTGTTAGAAGGGTGCAACTCCGCTGCTATTCTTGACAAGCTCCGTAAATTCAGTGAGAATACGCCTGCTCATGCTGCATCCAAATCCATCTGTACTATGAACTGGCAGCAATTCCTGCAGGAAACATCAGCTCGGAGTGCAAAAGCATGACCGAAAAAAAGCTCCAGAGAGGGAGTGCAAGCGGCTGGTGGGGTTTTTCAAGGAAAGTGTTTATGAACGCGGTGCAGTCAGCCGTCCCCAGGTAACAAACTGCGCTAATTTCACTGATAAATTGTGATCAAATGGTCACACGAATTGTTGTGGGCAGCCTTCCTCTCCACTTATGTGGGCTTTGGATTAGTGTTTTGTGTACAGTGAAAAAATGCTTTCCATTTCCCTGATCAAAATGCGTGAAATGACAATCTAACCAGAGGTTTGAGATTCTAGCACATATTATCTTTTGACTTTGCTCCTTCCTCTCTCAGAACTATGTTTGGGTAGTTTTCATTGTCTTTCCAAAGACATAAGTGACATGCAGATACAGAAAATAGTCCTTAAAACACTGGAACAGTCCAACGAGTGTCAACGTTTGCATATTTATGTATATAGAAAATAAGGCCAGTGGTCATTTTGGTTCTGGTCCCGCTCTCAGATGAAATCATTGACAAACCCCATTTAACTGTAATGTGAGGAGAAATGAAGATTCATATCTTTTCCCACATGGAAATAAAAGTATCATCTGTCTAATTTCAATATAAATAGCTCGAGTCTGGAGGACACAGTTCAAAGGATGTGAGGATACATGGGTTACATATCAGATTCATATTGGCAACAGACTACTCTGCTCTAAGTTACACATAAGAGTAATATTACTTACTCTTCTTCCCTTAGGTCCTTGTGGCCCTGGTGGTCCTCTTGTCCCTGAAGGTCCCTACATGTCAAACAAACTTATCAGTCATTATCTTCTATACACAGATTTCTGAAAATTACAAGGCTTATGTATTAAAGCAATAGTCAATGCAACTAATACAAATCAGTCACTTTCACTCACGGTTCAAATTCAATTAATTCTGTTAGCACAATTATCTAGAAAAATCTAAATAAGCGACTCTACATAAATTTTTGAATAAAAAAATCAGAATGTGACTACTGAATTAGAAGTAAAATTGTTGTGCAATTACAAACCATCCTTAAAAAATTTCTATTCTTCTACTTGTCTCAACTGAGTGATTTTTAAATGGATGAGTAAATGATATAATTAGATTTCCTGTCTCTCATGGATCATCCTGGTAAAGAGCATGTGAACAGACTCTGTGTCTGTATGGCTAAATTTTCATGAGAGCTTTATAGACTGCAGTACAAATTAGAAACCATTCTTAGTTTCAGCAGAGAAAAAGTATAATTTGAAAATAGTGCATTTTATGTCAAAACAAAGCACCATTCTATACCTACAGGTAATCCTTCAGGTCCCACAGGTCCAGGGCCTCCTGGAGGTCCTGGATAGCCCTAGAATTGAAATAAATACAGAAAAGAGAGAATAGTTTTATCAAAATTGTTATTAAAACAACAATAATAAATTTAGTTACTTACCTGAAAAATTGGAGGTAAGTTAATAAAATATTTAACCTGGTAAAATTTATTCCCCAAATTTTGTTTAGAAGACATGTATTTGTTTGGATATATTGCAATAATCACTAAAGCAGCCTAAGAAGTTTGCTGCACACAAGCACTAGATGACTGTGATGTAGTTAAACAAAAGCTACTGAGTTTTAGATTAATTTCAGAATTCTCAAATCAAGGCTGTTACAGTGGGAACAGAAAGTGGACACTTCCTGGTGTGTTCAGAACTGGCCAAGACAAAACGCCAGGAACAGCTCTTGTCTGAGAGCTGTGGTATCTTGATAGCTTCCCTTCTTTATTTATCTCTCAACTAATCTTGCTAATTTTTTTAAATGTCAGGCTGTTCAGAGAGTATTTTAAAAAAATGTCATTGCTCCACTGCTTCCTTCAGTGGATCACTTCCACAGAAGGGAAGAAGGTGCTAGATGAAACTTCCTAGGGACAATGTATCATAAATACTTCTCTTTTACATAAAGGTTGCACAGTCAGAAGGGTGAGAATTCATGGCTTTTTTGGAAAGAGCATTTTAAGTAACATGATTATGGATTCTGTGTTAATTGTGACTTACCATGACACCTTTCTCTCCAGGAGGACCTACTGGTCCTGGACTGCCTCGCTCTCCCTTTAACAAATAATTAAAAAGAAAGTAGCAGTGAGTGCTCTTTCCTTGGCTTGCTCCATGCCCACTGAGCCAGGCATATCTGGCCAGGAAGGCTAACCTGCCATAATAATAAAGCAACACAAGAGGTCTTTTGTGGGGGTTGGAGGCAACAGCCTACATGGCATGTGGTTGCCAACAGAAAACACACTTTGTGTAGTGCATAACATCATTGGTTCAGGGACGGCCTTCTGAAAACAGTGTAGAGAACTTTTTTTTCCACTTTTATTGAATTTCTGCACTCCTTCCTCCTATAAGCCAACCCATATTTTGAAAAGATGATAAAACTGAGTTTCTCTGTCTTCCCTTTTCCTAAAATGTTCTTTAAACTAGATATGAAGGGGGAAGGGGTTACAACCAGATCAAATGAAAATGACCCTGAGATACACATAGTGACATCAGAAGCAGAGTCACCAGCACAGATGAAGTACAATTGTACTTTATTGGGGGCTCCAGGCACCTTATCAGAGGCCCAACTCAAATGCCTTTATACGAATGCCCACAGTTTGGGCACTAAACGAGAGGAGCTGGAGATGCTTGTGAGCCTGCAGCGCTGTGACCTGATCGGCATCACAGAGACGTGGTGGAATGACTCCTGCGATTGGTGTGTTGGACTAGAGGGGTATAAACTGTTCAGGAAGGACAGGCAGGGGAAGCGAGGAGCGGGTCTTGCCCTCTATGTCAATAAAAGGCTAGAATGCATGGAGCTCCACCTGGCAAGTGATGATGAAAGAACCAAGTGCCTGTGGACCAGGGTGAAAGGAAGGGCAGGAGATTTTACAGTGGGGTGTGCTACAGACCACCCAATCAAGAGGACCAAGTGGACGAGGCCCTTCGTTAGCAGGTACGAGTAGCTGCTCGTTCACAAGGCCTGGTCCTCATGG
>NW_009725530.1:0-10782 GCF_000703405.1 Apaloderma vittatum
GAAGAGAAGAGAAGAGAAGAGAAGAGAAGTCGTGGTGGCGTTTAAAATATGTGCTATAAGTAAGTGTTAATTGGTACCTGCAGCCCACAGCATCACGGGGACCTGAATCATCCAAGAGGGAACGATGCCCCAGACAGCAGCACATGCAATGAAGTCCCTCTGGCTCCAAATTGCTGGGGGCTGGCAGGCTATTTTTGGGAAGCATGGCTGCAGGATTTCGTCGGTCACACACCCTTCCCAGGGCACATGCCAGAGCAACTGGGCCGGCTCTCCGGGTGGCTCAGCCCAGCCTCTGCTGTGGCCCCCTGGCACCTCCATGCTGGCAGCATCACATGTCCAACTCCTCACGCTGCTGATGCACCACAGATGTCACGACTTGTCCTGTTATCGCCGTTGTCACAGTGTCCCTACTGCCACCCGAAATGGGCTGATGGATGATGCAAGCTGGACTGATAGTGCCCAGAGATGGGAAGTCCCTGGAAAATTAGGAACTGCAAGTCACTCGGCATCAACTGTGTTTAGACATGGCCTGGAGAAGAGTGGGGAAGGCAGAGATGAGAGCCTGGTGTGCCGGGAGCAGAGAGGGACAGCATCCACAGGCATCTGGCCATCTGCAAAAGCAAGATTTCAGGTGGAAAAGCAGGGGCTGACGAGAGCAGGGGTTGGAGGGAGCCAGGCTGAGCCATAAAGTACATCCAGGCAAGCAGAGAACTCAAAATGTACTTGGCTTTTATTGACTCCGCTAACTATCTGAGCTAAGACGGGATTCCTGCTTTACAAGTGTGCACCGGCAAACACTCCATTAAAACGTCAGGCAGAAAGCCTCTGGCTTTCTAATTGCACAGGGGCTAAGCCGGGATGTGACTCTGCTCTAACCAGCCCTGGTTGCAGCCGCTGGAAACCTGGGCACGAGCAGGTGCCCGTCTCGGCGTAGCGCTGAGAGCATCTTTCTGCTGGCTCACCAACGAGGAGAAGCCTTTCCGTGACCTCAGTTTGAAGTACACAAAGTCAGCACTGAAAACAGATCAAAGACAGCAGAGACAGTTCAGCATCAGATCACTTAGAAATCATGATTTAAAAATCTGGGCCTGTGGGGGACAGCAGCTGGACTGCTGGTAACCTGGCATTGGTTGAAGACATTGACCTTGACAAATTCCCAGTGTACCCTTAAGATGGGAAGTTGTGTGTACTGAGTTTGGACACGTTTGCGGAACTTTCTCCCTCCAGATCCGGGGGGATGAGCCCAGCCAGAGGCTGCTAATTGTTACCCAATTAGAATGTGAAAAACAAGTGTTTGACCTATAAGCAAAGGCCGCGCTACCTTCTTCTAGTACCTTTGACTATGTATAAAAGGCACACCCTTTCTGTAATAAAGTAGCCATTTTTGAGCCATTCTAATACCATTCAGTTGTGTCGTGTCCGTCTCTACAACGATATGGGCCCCTCTACTGTAAGAAGATGAGGATATCGCATGGTCATCTGGAGTTCATACTGTAGATCCCGTGGCTAATGGCAGCATCTTCTGTCACATGCTGCATTTCTTGGCTCTCCACATGCAACTGCACAACCCTTCTCCTGGGATTTTTTGAATGCTCTCTATGAATCGGTGCTGATTCAGCTGTTGGTAGCAGATACTGTTTTTCCCAGTGTGACATCTCCAAGTTTGAAGCCAGAATAATCATGATTTGGAATTCCTTTCCTTCTAGTTTAGTTCCAGGATAGTTTTTCTTGAAAGTTATTTTCACAGAGAAAAATAATCTGACTTCTAAATATTCCCAGACAGCTTGACCTGATAGTGTTTCAGCAGCAGTGCTGTGGCTGGCTGGGCTGCAGGATGTCCCGAATGCCCCCAAGAACCATGGTAGGTCTGACCCAGCTTTGAGCTGGAACACTTGCATGTCCGGGGGTGGAGGATGGTTACAGTGTTTAGGGAGTAGGGTAAGGGGACTCTAGCATTTCCAAGGGAATTGTCTAAGGGCAAGTTTTCAAAGGGAACTGGCTCAGGAGAAATGAGGTTTCTAGGGGATATGGGCTGGGGGGTACATGTTAAAAAAAGGATGCGCAGGGAAAAAACACCTGGGCAGATTGGAGAGGCAACACAAAAGGAGCGATAAGGGAGGAGATTTGCATTATCACACATCCAGCAGCGGTGGTCCAGCACCCTCATCCACAGCAGCCTTCTAAATAAAGCCGGTTTAGCGTGTGCTCTCTTTGTTTGCCTTCTCTTTTACTTTGTTTAACCTTTGAGCTCACCCTGAAGTTCTACTGTTAATTTTTTCATCACGATGTGCTGGTGGAGCTGCTTCTCGGACAAAAGCGGAGGGATCGATTGCAGCCCTGGGAGCCCACGGGAATGGGAGATGGGGTGAGCTGGGGTGAGCTGCCGGCACCGCCCCGCTGCCCAAGCCATCGGCACAGCCGCTGCTGCCCGGGCAGATCGCCAAGGGGTTGCTCACCACGTGGGAGATCCCCAGACCTTTTATCAGCAGCCTGTGGCCTCGTGCTGCCCTTGGTACGGCATGGCACGGCCAAGAGAGTGTGCCCCCGGAGTGCAGAGGTGGCGTGCTGCTGCCAGATTCACACTTGTGGAAGTGGGGAAAATATACAGCTCATCCCTTTCGACCAGGTGAAGAGGTAAGATCGCCAGAGCACTTTTGTTTTGCAGTGCTCTGTAGCGCAGTGAGGTGTGGACTGAGATGCAAAGCTGCCTGGCGGTGAGTTGCTGTAAGAAACTGCTCAAGTTAAAGAGCGAGCGTCTCACCCTGCTCTGTGGTGAGTATCTCCTTCGTGCCTGTGTGTCAGGCTCTTCTTGGGCCACACAGTGAAAAAGCACAGCCACTGCTCCGAGTACGAATGGTGAGTCCCCTCTGATGGGTGTGTTTTGACAGTGTACAGCCCCTGTTCCCCACACCGCAGGTGTTATCTTTTCAGTTGGTTCCAGTGGCAGCACCAGTGTAAATCATGCCCTGGACAGACCTGGCAGGGTTTGGAGAGGGTTTCAAGGGTTGGGGACCAGGATAACTCTGGATTTTGGTCTGCCAAGACTCCTGGAGGCACCTGCTCTCTCTCCCTTCCAGCTAATCCTATTGTAATCCTTTCATAAAATTTCACCTGCCTTTGAAAGTCTGTTGCTGCCCTTTTGGAAGGACGAACCTGTTTTCCAAACGATAATTGCACTGCCCATCTGCCAAGGGCAGACATTTCTCACTGCACAAGAGTGAGAACAATATATTAAAAAATTGTTTGGAGGGCTATCACATCTCTGTCTGTCTCCTTTTTTTTTTTTTTTTATGGACACAGTTATTGCTGTGGTGATGGGTTAGAGCTGGTCTGGAGCTGTTGTACCCTGGACAGGGAGGGGATCTCTGACAGATCCTGGATGATTCCTAAAGGCTTGGCTTTACTTTGGACCCAGGAAGCTTATGAACATAGGCCTGAGCCACGAAGCAGCTGCTGCTACCAGGATGGTGACTGCAGCAGCACTGGTGGGCATCATTACCCCTCACAGCCCGTGTGGGATGCCCTGCAGTGCCCCAGCAACTGCTGTGTGTGGGCTGGGATCTTCCTGCACCAGCACCTTCACTGGAACATGCTGTGGTTTGCAGTGGGGAAGCAAAGAGCCTCCATTATTTACAATTTCATCCTTCACGTACCTCTAAAGCTCTTCTTTTCCTTTGAAATCTCTACTTACAAGCTACCAGTGTGATGCTTCTCAATCTCCTCTGGCATTCAACAAGCAAACCCGAGCTATCATCTCTGCCTTTACAATAAGTATTTTTTTATATTCCCCCCTCAGCCTCCTAGTTGCCCTCCCTGCTCTCCATGTTTACAATTGTAAGTTTTCTGTCTCAGAGGCTCTGAGCTTGCACAACCTCTTCTTGGCTCTTACTAGTTCTTTGCCATTCATGCTTGGCCTTTCACAGTAGTTGCTATGCAATACTGATATAAAAATAATACAGAATTTTTTCTTGCCCACCCTTAAGGGAAAGCACACATATGGTCTAAAATCGCGTTGTGCCAGCAGAAAAAAGCACATCTCTTGGTGGGTGGATTCTCTGCTGAATATTCCCAGAGGGTCTGGGTGGTTCCACAAAGGGTGGATGGGCTCTGCTGAAGGTGGGTGGGAGAGGATGGAGGTGACAAAAGGCCCAGGAGGATGTCCCTGGTGAAATGGGCCAAGTGGAGAACCTGGTTCTCCATCTTCTGAACTAAAAACTTTACACCATGCCTGGGAATACACTGATTGATCCTCGAGTCTGGGCTGGTAGATATAAAGAAGGTCATTTGACATTGCTCCAGGCAGAAAAAAAATGTAGTATTTGCAGTGTGCAATTTTTCATGCTCTGGCTTTGGTTTTTTTTGTTAAATGCACTATTTGCGGCATCCAATACATCGCTGAGATTTGTGCCTTCTGGCCTGGAGCTGTTAGGACAAGCCCTGCAAGAGGCACTGGGTGAAGAACATGGAAAGAGGGACCCACACCTTGAGATGGATGGATGGTAGTGTTGAACCTCTTCTCACTTTTGAATACCTTGTGTCTCTCCCCACAGCTGGTCTACTAACTGATTTCATAGCAAATAACTTGCCGATCCTCATGTGTTTTGATGTATTAGCTCAGGATGGGCTTCCTAAGATGCGGACAGCTATGAAACTGTGCATCCCTGGGACTGTGCACAAATTCTAGCTGCTCAGGTACCTCATTTTTGCCTTTCCCCCCCTTGGGTCTTGTGTCTCAGCAAGCCAACAGAGAAAATAAAGCCTAGATGAAGAGAAAGGCAGTGGCTTTACCAGGAGAAATGCCCTGGGAAGTTTCCAGACATTATCCCACAAGATGATGAAGTGCACTGAAACAGTGACCACGGGTTCAGAGGGATGGGGGCTCAGTTTCTCCCTCCCCAAGGCTGTGCCTTCATCAATAATTTATTCCTGCTTTGCCAAAGCATTCAGAGCTTGAACTCATCCCATAGTCTGTCCAAAGTGGAGATCCTGGCATATGCACAGAGTGATATCTGACCTGGCACCAGACCTGACGTCATTGCTCACTTGCAGCCAGGACAAGGGGTCAGTGCCAGGGAAAGACTGCAGGAACCTGCTGGGCACAGGTTGCTGGGGTGGTTTTGGGGGCCCGGGGGAACACAAGGACACTGCTCTTGGCCCTACTGCCAAGCCACAGCAGGCAGGGGAAAGCAGCCCCCACCGTGTGCTGGCAATGCTGAAGACTGGCTGGAGAAGACAGCGTGTGGCTCAGAGGTGACAGGGCTTCCCGTGAGGACCTCTGCTTCGGAAGGAACCTCGGGAGCAGCTGGTGTCACCAGCTCTGCCAGGTCAGTGTGGGAGCACACAATTCAAGAGTCTCACAGGGTAATTACAGTTGCCTAATGATTTCCTTTATTTCTCACCAGTACCTCCCTCCAACACCTCTGTGGCTTCCAGCATGGCTCTCTGTGCCTCTGTGGGGCACTGGAAGGCAGGTTTTGACCCAGGAGCTGATGCAGGAGGGTTTCCTGGTGTATCTCAAGAACAGAAAAAGCACAGTAGCATTTGGATGCAGTTTTGCTCATCTTTACTTGCCTGACATCCTAATACCCCAATACAAATAGACCAGTCCTGCTGCTGCTCAGAGCACCTGGTGTTGTAAGGGGAGGATGAAACCAGAGGGGATCTCTGGGTCATTTAGTCCAACTATTCTGAGCAGCCGCATCATATAATCCCCTTCACAAATTCCCCAGCCTCCCGACAGCCCCCACCAGTTAATACCCATTTGTTCATGTGCCAATGCTATCTGCGGTTTAAAAGCTATTCTCTCTCCCCAGCATTTCCCTCCAGCTTCTTCCTCGTCATCCTCTGCCTCTTCTCACTGCAACTAAGGAGAAGGCTCGTCCATCCTCCCAAGTTGATCCCACCCAGCATCCTCCGCCTTCGCCCTTGTCATGGCTGATTGTTACTCCAGTACCACGGGCGAGTCACAGGATCTCAGCTCCTGGTTTGCTGTCTGTGGCCACGCTGCATGGATGGCTTCTGATTTCTTTCCCGTCAACTGAGATCCCCACATCTTACATCCTGTTGCAGCCAAACCTGCTGCTGCCTGTCCTGACTCCCCTTTTGTGTGGTTCTGGCTCTGCTGAGTGGGGAGTGATGTCCCCAGCCCCTCTGCTGCCCTGCGTCACTACCTCTGCAGCTCATTTACTGATAATTCTCACTCGCTCCTGTTCCACTAACAACATCTCACATGGTGCTGTCAGATACATGTCTGAAGAAGAGATGGAATCTGTTGCATTGTCTGGCCTAGAAAAATCTCTGGCTGTAAAGGAAAAACGAGTGTGACCTTTAATCCTTTCCCCTTCCTCTCCAGACCTTTGGCTCTTGTTTCCTCCAGGACCCCAGATGCTATAGGATCCCTCAAAGGGCAAACTCCTTGCAGAGTAAAACCAAATAAAATGCCCCCAAACCAACACACAGGGTAGAAGACAGTGATCGTGGGTCCCTGACAGGGCTGGCTGGACAACACATGCCTTGCTTAAATTAGCAGCTGATTGTGGGCAACACGTTCAGCACAAAGATGTTTGCTCCATGTTATTGACTTGCTGCCCTGCACTGGGTATTCCCCTTCCCGGGCACTCCCGTGGCCACTCCGTTGTTCAGGGCTTGCAAAACACTACAAACCCGTGAGTGCTGACCCTCAGAGAGCTGTCGACAGAGAGGAATACAAATTATCTACTCTCTATTTCAGACTGCTGAACTCGGTGGCAGATGACGTGGCCCACACCAGCCAGTTTAAATCTTTGGCTGTGATGAGACTCCAGCACTGATTTTCTCATTGCCTGCTCCAGCTGCTGGACCGCTGCTTCACAAGCATCGCTTTGACAAGGCTTAAAAGTGCTATTTGCAGAAGTACCCCTGTAAATCCACCCAGAAATGCCCTCAGCACCCGCAGGAAGCCGATCCTGGTTCAAACCTGCCTCCACTTATTTGTGTAACACTGAGAAAACACTCTGGCCCACAGTGAGACTGCCCCATCCCTCAGAGTGCTCACAGCCTCAGGGGAGTGGAGAAAAAAAATGATTTCTTGGGGTTCCTGGGATTAGCAACAGGATTTGTTGTCTTCAAAACGCTTGGGGCGATGCAGTGTTGGAGGCTCAGGGATGGAGACGTGAGCGTGCTGTGGGTCGTGGCAGATGAAGCAGGACAGGGACAGCAAATCCTACCTGGGGATGTTGTGGGAGGCTGGAGGTGGGACAGCACCTGCACAAGCAGTGCCAGGAGCTGGGGCACATGGGCACATAAGAAGAAGCTGTAGAAAACTAGGATTGATTTGATGGGCAACAGAGCTGAAGCATTAAATCGTACGAGGGCATACAGGATGTG
This sequence comes from Apaloderma vittatum, assembly GCF_000703405.1. Taxonomy (NCBI): domain Eukaryota; kingdom Metazoa; phylum Chordata; class Aves; order Trogoniformes; family Trogonidae; genus Apaloderma; species Apaloderma vittatum. The sequence goes on from NW_009725530.1 coordinate 7,366, forward strand.
ACCACCCGGCACTGCTACCAGCACAACTGCCCGCAGGGCTGCCACAGCTGGAAAGCAGCTGGAGAAAATCAGAGATGGGGGCTGCAGGGCGAAAGCAGAGTCCTGTGGCCGCCGGTGAGCTATCCCGGCACGGTGTGGGATGGGCATCGCCAGCCATTTGGGCTGAAGCCAAACCAGCGAAAACTCAACTGGATCCAGGCGTCGTCCCTGCCTGCTGCCTGCCTGCCAAACCCTGCCCTGCACAGGTTTCACCCAGCCGGGCAGCCAGACACGGTGCAGGAGGTTGGAGCAAAGACATAAATAAAAAGGTTAATATTTTCCACCCGTCTCTCCCAGCTGCCATGCAGATTGCAGCTGTTTCTCCCCAGTCACGCTGGCCGCAATACTCGTTGGGTTGGTATTTAATTGCCTCTCCCTAACGACGCATTAGGCAGGCTGTAATTTGCCGGCGCTGGTCAAACAATACAGATAAACCGGGTTTGCACACAAAGGCAGTGGAGCGGGGAAACTTCGCCTTCTGATTCTGCTCCCCTTTGGAGCTGCTGGCTCCAGACATGGGCGGGATCTGAAGCGACCGATGTCTGGGCTTTCGGGAGAGGGAAGGAAAATATCAAATAACAGGAGACACCCACTCATGCTGCAGAGAGCTGTGGTGAAGCCATAAATGTCTCCAACATCACCAGCGCTGGGCTGCTATGTGCCAGTACAGGGGTTGCCCACGTGTTGTTCCAGCTCAGTGCATCCCTTTTCTTGGGCTTTCTTTTCTTTCTTCCTTGATTTCACATGTAAAGACATTTCAATATTTCTCGCTCTGCTATTTTTTAACCTTAGTGGTGTGAGCACATGTATGGGAGATGGCAACTTGGCTCTTGGGTAGGTATCACCCAGCTGGAGATGAAAAATCCAGCAGGTCTTTAACTTTGGAGACAGGAGAGCTGTCATAACATCAATGTGGGTCCCTGGTGTTTCTTGGGACCTTGGCTTCAGCAGAAGCAGGTAAAAAAGGGACCAAAAGGCAAACTTCATCCTGCAGCCACAACTTCGCATCCTGGCTCTGCAGCACTGTGATGCTCAGAGCATCTCTGACCTCCTCAACTTCCCTGGCACTCCAGGCTCTGGCCAAGGGGGAGAGATTTCACCCAGATGCTAAAACTAAATGAGAAAGAGGGAGTTAAAAATTAGCTTGCCCTTGCAATGTGAGCACTGAAAAAGCAAAACACACCCTTCCTTGTACTGGCCCAGGGCAGAGATCTGTGTTGATGACTATGTATGATATAGCCACGTATTATAAAGAAAGATAGATATGGGCAGTCTCCAATACTGATAGAGAAGGGCAGTTACACAGATCACGGGTGGATTTTAGTGTTCCTTAAATATTTACACAAACTACACTGTTAGTCAGAGTTTCTGACAAGGACTGCAGACTTCCAGCAAGCAGTGAGCTCTAAAATGCTTAGAAACAAAGTATTGCCACTAAAATTAACCGGGAAATCACCTGGTTTTGGACCCTCCAAGTATTTTTAGGATGGTGAGTATGTGATCCTGCTTGTGCAGCAATGACTCCCACACACTCACGTCATGTGTGGGTCTGCAGGAGCCTGTCTGCTCTGCCTCACCCTGCAAAGGGAGAACATGTTTGGGATGGCACCAGGCTCCCACATCCCATCCCTGGACCACTCAGCATCCTCCTGCCATCACCAACGGGCCCTGTGCCCACGATGAAACCAGCTGCTTTGTCACCAGGTTGCACATTAACGCCCACACCTACAACACGGGGTAATTTAAGGGAAACTGCCAGATAACGCCATCCTGGCGCCTGGCATCCTGGCACCCGGGGTGTGCCCGGGCACAGGGGACGCCACCGGTGCCTGTTCAGACACAAGCTGGGAGGAAGCAAACAAACAACAACAACAACGAGAAAGGGGCTGTTTGTTTGAATGTCTCTGGAACAGGAGGAAATCAAGGGTGCGTCAAAATGGAAAAGCACAAAGCCAGCAGGGAAACGGGGTTTATTTATAAACTTCTAGAGGACGGCCGTGAACAATGGGGTGGGCGGTTTTTATCCCACACAGAAATGGAAGAGGAGTTCGGTTCCATCTGCTGCCGGCACGATGGGACAGGCTTGCTGGGCAGCGCTCAGCCTGCGGGATCGGGGGGGCTCCAGGATGCGGCTCCACTGCCTGTCCAGAGCCGTACCCTCAGCAGGTGGGCATGGGATGCCTGCTGGCTTCTTCCCAGGCTCCATTGTGCCAAAGGCTCTGTGTGAGTGGCAGTGAAGAGCCACACAGCACCCATGGTTCCTGTTTCCTCCCTGGGGTGGAAGGGAGCACCCATGGGCGGGCAGGTTTGGGAGCAGGTCTCTGTTCCTGTGCAGGTGATGGAAGAGCAAACGTCACTCCTGCTCATGGCATGTCCAGGAGCTGTTTGTAACTTATTGGATGTGCCGTAAATAATAAAAAATATTTTTCTCTTGCATACAAGAAGTGTACAGATGAGCCATGGTACGTGGCAAGTTGTACCCTGGTGCCGTTTCCCAAGTGCAGGAGTGGAGGCAGGAGCGGGCAGAGGTTTGGCAGTGCTGCTGGAGAAGCTCTTATTCTCTGTACTCCCAAACAAGCAGCCCTTCCCCTCTCCACACATCCTCTGCGATATTTTAAAACAAGCACAGGAGACATGGCCACCCCGGACCACAGTGTGCCCTCCTGTGCAAAGTTTAATCTGTGCTGGATTGTAAATTCAAGAGCATCCCATCAAGCTCCAGTGAATGGTTTTGATGAACATCTCCATCCTCTCTCACCCTTTCCTCCCTAGTCAGAAGGAACATCAATAGCTCTTTCAGTTGAAACATTTTTTGGAAAAGCACCCTTCCCAACTATTTAAGCTGGAATTGTCCCTCCCCGTCCCCCTTGCTGCTGCCGAGCCCTCAGAGAGGAGCCAAAGCAGGTGCTGAAGCTGAGTCCTCGCCCTGGGCTGGTGGCATCAGGTTTGGAGCTCGTCAAGTGTTCAGGTGCTCCGCTGCTTTAGCTTTAGGGACAAGAAGGTCCAGGCTGGAACCCAGCAAATCAGTAAACCAGGTGTTGAAGTCTACATGGCTAAAGCCAAGTACATGGGTAATAGCCGTGCAGAGTGAAGCCCAAGCAAAGAAAGTTTGTGACTGCAGCTCCCTGCTGCCCAGGGCAATTTTATACACATATAAAAATTAAATCTATATAACAGGGAATTTCTTTTGCACACTGTTTTTGCTTTTAAAATGGTCTTTTTTTTTCCCCAGCAGAGATAGCTGAGGAAGACAGCATTCCTGGAAAAGATGTTTCTGCTGAGAACTTTAGAAGTTTCAATACATACATAGAGGTATCTGCAGATACACCCACCTCCCATAACCCCCCCCCCCCCCCCCCCCATCCGCCCACCACTCCT
>NW_009725530.1:10813-16028 GCF_000703405.1 Apaloderma vittatum
CCCCCCCATTTTTCCTATCTACATCTCTCTGAGAGCTGCAGCTGCCTGCAGTGTTAACAAGACTGCCAAGGTAACTCACAGAGATGAAGGGCAGACCCACGCCAATGGAAGAGCAATGGGATGAAAAGAGCTGTCAGGAACTTGACGTTATCCCGGCCGTCAGGCACGTACAGCCCTGGGCATTGCTCTGGATCCCGGCCTCGTGGAGGAGCACCCTTCCTGGCTGCTGGAGCACCAGAGCGGCTGTCCCAGCCCCTGGATGCAGCCCTGGCAGCACTGCAGTTAACGTGGGAGCTGAGAGGTGCTGTCATTCCTATAGGATTGGGGGAGTTACAGTGTCTAATCCTAAAATCAATTCGTGATCGCATCCATCAAATTAGAGGCAACTGTCAAAACCAGCACATATGTGCGTGCGTTCCTTGCAGAGTCTGGCTGGCTTCACGCAGCAAAAGCTACTTAATCCATATGCAGGGCACAGGCTGACACAGGGGAGTACTCTGCACATACCAGATCTTCTTCCTTCTCCTTTTAGGAATGTGCCTTGTTTAATCTAAATTTTACCGTTATTAAACCATTTGTGGGCTACAGAAACTTGAGCATTAGGGGCAAGCAAGAGGGGCCTTTGCAGTTCATCTAGTACAAGGAAAAACTTGTTGATGGCTCATGGATCTGAAGAATTTTCCATTTTAAAACCCACCTAAAACCAGGTTAGTTTTGGCTGCATCCACCTGCCCATGCTCCGAAGCAGCTCAGGAAGGATGTCAGTGTGTCCAGCGCTCCTCCTGCAGCAGCTAAGCTTTGGCTTTGGAGTCCAAATTAGCCAGGAGATGACGGTGATGGGATCTGGACAGTGCAGCTCCTGCTCTAACACCTTGCCTGTCCTGCTGCAGCCCCAGGGTGTCCATCACCATAGCACACTCACACCATGGCTGGGCAGCAATTGCACAGCATACGATGCTCAGCCACCCCCGACAGCTCTATTGCAGATCTCAGACTTCTTTTGAAAGTCACTTAATTACAGTAAGAACACTTTTCCCCTCTTGAAGGTTGCCAGAGCTGGGATCATCATGCAGGGATAATTTGCAGCCTCTCCTTCAAGCACCTACTTGGGCGTGGAGAGGAGCATCGGTTCCCTGCCCGGCTGAGCAGGAGTAGGGCTCAGAGTCTTCCCTCACAGCACCCCCTCATTTCATTAGGAATGAAAGTAAAGCACTAAAGATGCTCAAGATCATGAGTTCATGTTAAAACATAACAGCATTTCATGATCTTGCTCCTGAAAAAAGCCACCCAATGTATTGAACCACAAAGATGAGACTGTGCGAGCTTGTGTCCTCCTCAGGCTTGGCGCGCCTTTGCATTGCAGCCGTTATCGTGTATTTCTTTAACACCTCTGTTTGGTGTGCAGGGCTCTGTCAGGGCAGGGGCTGCTCTGCGTGGGGCACAGGTGGCGTTTATACAGATGTCGAGGTTGCGCAGCACCATGTTTCCATTCAGCCGGACACCACTTCAGTTCTTACTTGTAAGATCGATTTCTCAAAATAAATGATTTCTCTGAGTGTCTAGTAAATCGGCAGTATCAACAGCCTTGAGTATATCTAAATGAGAGCAGGGACTGTATTTTGGGGGCAGCAGCTCTCCTCTGCTTTGGGAGGCAGCATCCAGGATGCACTGGGATTGAAGGCTGAATCCCTATCTCGCAGGGGTTTAATGCAGCCTGGGTGGGTGGCTTGCCAAAATCCACTCCAGAAAGGAACTGGTGATGAGAGGGGACCTTATTAACGTACACAAATATCTGAGGGGTGGGTGTCAAGAGGAAGGAGACAATGTCTCCTCAGTGGTGCCCAGCAATAGAACAAGAAATGATGGGTTTAAGTTAGAACATAGGAAGTTCTAACTGAACACGAGGAAATATTTCTTTACCGTGAGGGTGACAGAGCCCTGGCACAGGCTGCCCAGAGAGGTTGTGGAGGCTCCTTCTTTGGAGACTTTCAAAACCCGCCTGGACGCGTTCCTGTGTGGCTGCCCTAGGAGATCTTGCTCTGGCAGGGGGGGTTGGACTAGGTGATATTTCGAGGTCCCTTCCAACCCCAAATATTCTGTGATTCTATGCATGATGAGCCTCAGTGAACTGTGCCATGTTATGTGGGGTTCGGGGGGGCTGGAGGTGACATCTGAGAGCCTAGTCCCTCCTTGACCAACTCACACGAACCCTCTGCAATCGAAGGCTCAGACAAGATTATTTTCACAGAGATGAAGGAGCTGATCCCCTGTGTAAAATGTGCTGATCCCTCCAACCAAACCAGATGCCTCTTAGTGCCCTGTGCAGCACGCGATGGTGTGCACGTCGTGGTGTTCACACCAGCACCCACGCGGGTTAAACTGGAGGAAAAGGCTGGAAGAAAAAGCGAAAGCTTTCACATATGCACCTGCTTTCAAGCCTAAAACACTCAGTGCAAGAAAACCATTGTGACTATTTCCCCTTGCTACCCTCCATCTGCACAAAATTAATTTTAAATTTAAAGAGAGGACACTGTTACTTCTTGCTGTGTTGCTAAAAGGCTCAGCAGCCGCCAGTGAGCGGGTGCTGCCGCAGGCACCCTCACCACATCCACAGGCATGAGGGTGCTGATGGGACCGTCCAAGGAACAGGGACACAGTGCCTTCACCCGCACCCTGAGCAGGCATTCAGGGAAAGTCTAGCACCATAAAGCAACTGGAGAGGAAGAAATTAAGCCAAAGGGAGTAAGTCAGCCCAAAACAGTTCCAAGAAAAATCACTCCGATACCCAAATATTCTCCTGGACTGTGGCAAAGAGTAGTCTGCCCGACGTGCCTCTTCCAGATCGTTTGTGAAGCTGGCCCCATTAAATAAATCCAGGAAGGACCAGCTGCTCCAGCTGAAGGGGAATGATCGCATTTCAGTGACATGCCAGCCCTGCTTAAATAGATGTGGTTACTTATTTGATGTAAACACTGCTGAATAAATCTAAATAAACTCTAATTATTTATACAGTGTATTCCTAATGCTGGTTGAATGTTGGCTCTTACCAACTTTAAAATAAAACTGAAGCCAGGCAGGGTAAATTATTTAATGTCTCTGTAGATATAATTAGCATGTGTAATATGTATATACAAATATTCGTAATATATGTAATTATAGGTATTGGTGTTTGAGAGAGTTGTCTAGCCAGATGGGAAGAGTAAGTACAGAAAAAAACTTTGCCGCTGTCTGCTAGAGAAGGAAAGATGCTTAAACTCATTGGTATAAGAAATCGGTAATTGATGTTTGGAGAAGGGAGTTATTGCCCCAGATTCCTCTCCTTCTGAGTGGATTTGACAGTCAACTTCTCCATCTTGCCCATTCACCCAAGTAAGAACTGGGGCTGGAAGTGTCCAACACCCAAAGGCAAAGCACTACGTATGAGCTGCAGCTGTGGCAGTGTATTCACACATCTTCTGTACGTAACTTCTGGCATGCAGTGAAGAAATAACTCAGGAAACGATGAGGCTTTGGTCCTCTGGGACATCTTCGAGGTCCCAGCACAGCACCTGCCTGGGAACAGGCCTGCACCCCCCACCCAGGTGACAAAGCAGAGTCCAAGCTGCGCGTACCCTCTCGGCTCAGCTGGGGTCTTGCTTTGAGATCCCTCTGCAGACCCCAGAGACACCTTCAGATAAGCAAGCCATTCCGAGATATTGCTCACTCTGCTGCTAGTGCCTCCTCTTCACCATCCCAAACACCTGGCAGGTGGAGCACAAGTTGCAGCAAGGTAAACATCCTCCATTTCATGACCCATCCAGGCTGCAGGCTGGAAGATTTTTAGCACAGGAAGGGCAAGAATTAATCGTTGTGCCTAGTCTTGCTGACACGGAGACACCATGCAATTGCCTGTACAGCTGATGAATGTGCATTGGCATGTTAAACGCATAGATCTTCCACTTTTCCCAAGGCACTGGCTGCAACTTCTCTTTACTCAAGTTTGACATTTGGACTTTGATGTCCGAGGGAGTGGAATTTCATGCCCAGGGCCCCTGTGGGCAGACAGCACCTCAACACGTGGAGAGGCACAGTGATGGTCTCCAAGGAGCAGGCAACGGTGGAGGGGCAAGGCAAGTCTACCTCTCCATCTCATGCCAGATCTGGATTTAATTTATAAAAAGTATTTCAAAAGTAAGCTACCTTCATGGGCAGGCACAGCTTTCAACTGAGTTTATACATGTTTAACGAAGTTTCGAAAGTTTGAGAAGCATCCCCAAGCCTCAGTGCTTTTGCACCAACCACCAGCCTGTGAGACACGCCAGGACAGGTCCCTGCACCACCATTAACGCTCGGAGACCCTCAGCATGAAGGCATGTCTGTTAAGGGTGAATTAGCTGCCCTCAACACCTTGGATACAGAAAATCAGCCATCCACAGCAATCTCCCCCTTCCCGACCCCACAGGGACACAGGGGAAAGAGAAAGGGTTCGGCTGCTGGGATATTCACCGGGAAACTGTGCATCCCTGTGAGGTCCATCAGCGTGACAGCTGGTTACCACACTGATGGGTTTTGGGGGGGTGCCTTTCCCCTTGCAGCTCAAGGGTTATCTGGCTCTTGATGCATCCAGCCAAGGGCTGAACAAGCAACTTGCTCTTTTGCAGCTCTCCCTGGACCGGCAAACACGCTTAGCCCTTTGAAAGAAATCAAGCCGTTAATTCAAGCACCTCATTTTAGGTGATGTTTGACCTTTGCATACCTTTGGGAGGAGAGGGATGAGTGCTGTGCCTGGTGAGGAGGTCAGAGAGCAGCCAGCAGCTGAGGTGCTGAAGGTCAAAAACCAGCTCCAGCTGGCAGCACCTGCCAGGGAGCAGAAGGCTCCTGCTCTGAGCCATGCCCAGGACAACACCACTGTCCCAGAGCATTTCAGTTATTCCTTACAGAGCTTAATTGCTCTCTGTCCTGATAACCCAGAGCACAAATTTTGTTTTTGCAAATAACAATTAAAATTTTGCAAAAGCCACAGCAGCATCTGGAGACACGCAGTCGTACCAAGCTACTGCTGCAAATGCAAAATGAAAGTTGCCTGGAAACTATGGCACCGAGTTAGGCGAGGCAGAAAGGTGCAGGATCCTTTGGCATTGGTACCGGATACCTCCCCCAGAGAGATGGGGAGCCCTGGGAAGGGCCTTCAGCAGCCACTGACTCCTCTGGCCCGGGGAGGGGGGAGCCCGGGCGC
>NW_009725530.1:16059-119717 GCF_000703405.1 Apaloderma vittatum
GCCAGGGGAGGTGAGAGCCAGGCAGCTCTGCCACAGTTGGGATGAAACTTCTCCAATCAGTCACTCCTCACATCCCTCCAGCATCCCGCCTGGGGCTGACCTGGAACACTCTCTCCAAATGCTGGGAGACGAGGACACAAAGCTGGGAGGGGACGTCCCCTTCCGTGTGCGGTGATGGCAGCCGTGCAGCAGCTACAGCAAACATTTCCAGGCGAGGTGCTCAGCCTCGGCACAGGCAGTTGAAGCTGACACATCTGCTCTCCCCGGTCTCAAAGTCCTCCAAAACAAAACAAAAGCTCCCCACGAGTTGGGCAAACTGTTGCTCAGCACAGACCATGGTGAAATTCGAATGCCAGAGTAGCTTGGAACTCCTAAAACATGAGACCGAAGTGAAGGAGCTTCACCACCCAGTGAAGCCTGAGCTCAGCCCAGCTCTCAGCTCCATGGTGCGAAGATTTTGGCTCCAGCAGTCTGGTGAAGGATGTTCAGCATCCGGCCTCGAGCACCACCCATTGACTGCAATGCTGGCATTTGGATCACAACTCCCACCCTGCAGAAACTCCAGCAGCATCTTGAAGGAAAAAATGAAACCAAAGAGACACTTGAAGTGGAAGCGCCGCCAGCCCCATGCAACAGCCGTGGGAAGTTTTTGTGTACACTCCAGCAGCCAGTTCAGTCCATAATTGATTCCCCCCCACCCGCTTTTTGCATTGTTGATGGGCAGCCATTCTCACACAACTATTTTCACAAAATGTTTCTCATGTATTTCGGTCAGAGAAGGCAGGAGGAAAAAAATAAATGAACCAGCAGAGAGCAGCCCTGCAGCACTGGTGCTGGGATGGCCCTGTAGCCAGGTGGGTGCTTTGCAAGCCTAGGCAGCAGGATTTGGCCCTTTTCCATTGCTCTGAACCACGAGGATGCCGGCAGAGCTGACACAGGTCTCCTGGAGACTGGGCATCCCGGCACAGCTGGCAAGGTGGTCAGAAAACCTCAGCCCTGTGTCTGCTGGCTGCCAAACTTTATTTTCTCTCTTCACTTCATATAACCAACCTTAAAATAAAACAATGGCTGGGGGCTGCTGGCAGCAGAGGGATATGCACAGTGAGGAGCAGCGCTGGCTTCAGACAGAGCTCAGCGGAGGCTGCCAGCACAACATCACAGGTTGTCCCTGCTCAGCCCACAGCACTAGGTCTGAGGCATGGCCCAGCCTGATTTAGAGGCTAAAGCCAAAAACCTACATGATACAGATGCACTGATGTCACACCCAAACATAAGATCCCACAGGGGATATGCCTGTCTTGTGTGAGCTTCAGCTTCTGGTTTTTTCTCCCAGAGTTTGATCCAGTACAAATGTTGACCAGGGGTAGGAAGGCGAAACTGGAAAAGTCAGGCAAGACAGACCAAAAAGGAAGTCCTGCTAAACACATGCTCCAGCCGCTTCCAGACATTATTTTTGCTTTATGTGCTTCATTTACAGGCAGATTCCAAGTAACACACAACAACAACATCTTGCACCTTTTTGAAAACCAAACGTGCGTTTTGCCTTTTTTTTACTCTTGGAGACAACTCAGGGCTTTGTCCACTATTTCTCTCCATCCCTCCCTTTCCCTCATCTCCCTCTTCCTCCCCATGCCCGTTTTCCATGCCCAAGTTAACAGCACGAACAGCTGAGTCCCTCCATTCCCATGTTTGACTAATGCTGAAAAACAAGTGTAACAAACCAGAACTAAGGTCCAGCTTGCCCACTATCCCATTTCCCACAAAGGTGAAAAGAAGACACTCAGGGAAAAGTGTAAGAAGAGGGTGAGTACACAGCGATGCTTCACAAGACTTTGCCCTCAGCCTCCAACAACATGTAGTTCAGAGACTGAGACCAAGATGCCTTTGGAAGAATTTATCTGCTGAAGGCCAAGTAGACACAAAGCACACCATTGCCTTTTAAAGAGTTATGGAAATTTAGTACAAGTTTCCAAACTGGCATGGTCGAACTTCCAAAGCAGACATTTTTTCTAGGATTTTAAAATATTTTCCTTCCCTGTAGATCTTCCTAGAGACACAGCAGCCATGACTCCTGGTTCTCCGTTCACACACCCACAGCTCACCTGAGGGAGAGGTCAGCAAGACTCTGCCCTGACCCCAAGACCTCTGCTTCTCAGCCCTGTCCCCCATGCACACCCTCCACCAGGGACTCTGTCACTTCTGCCTCAACTGCCCAGAAACGCTGGGAGCCCTCTGGCCTGGGGGTAAAGCAGCTATAAAGAAAATATTGACCGTAAGGATATTCTTCTACTCAGTGGAGTGAGTTTACAAGTAAAAAAAAAATAATAATAATAAAAATTTCTTAGCTAGTTGCGAAAGTGCGAAAGGATCAAGGGGAGTAGAGGAGCCTTGCCTCTTGGGCAAAGCCCGCTCCATTGCTGCATTTTGAAATGAATCAACAAAAAAAATTAGTCCGGCAGCCAGATGTCTGCTTTCATCTCGCTGTGCTGGAACTGGAATAAAGCCCACAAAATCTCCACCAAAATACTTCCTTTGAAAGCTCTTTGTTAATGGCTTTCCAACTGCAGGGAAGGAAGGCAGCAGCCACGGAAGGCTGATGCCATCTGCAGGCTGCTCGAATTTTCATCCCTCAAAGGCTGTGTTTAATTTCGGGACTCTCAACCGCAATTTCAGAGCGTGACCTCTTGAATTTACATCACCGCTCCCTACAGACACAGAAAGGAGAAAGGTGCAACCAGTTTAAGCGGACTTTGAGCACATCCAAGGAATAGTTTTCTCTAACTCCCAGGCTCAGCATAATTGCCCTGGGTAGCTCCCACCAGCGCCGAGGCAGCAGTGTGTTTAAAGGATTAAATATCTACGTGGGTAATACCAGAGCTGGGCTGCAAGAACAGAGCTGGAGGCATAAGCTGCGACCAGATTTGCCCTCCGGTTCTCATCATCAGGCATCGTTTTCTTTGCTTACAAGTTGATCAGAGACCACGCTGCTGCTGCGTGCTGGTCTGAGCAAAAACCGCTCGCGTGCATTCGCACGGACTGCCGGCACGTGTAAAAGGTAAAGCTGCTGGAATTAAACTCTTCGAAAGAACAGAAAAATACAAGTTTCTCCACATTACATTTTGGCAATCTTTTCTCTTAGAAACTTAAAGTGCTGCTGGCTTTGCCACTGAGACTAGAAATTGTGGCAGAAGGCTGGGCAACCTTAATACGAGGGATGGGCTTTCTGCTATTCCTCCCAGAGTCTGTGCAAAATCGGCCAGTCTGTAAGTCTCTAAAATAGGAGTTTATACAGGTGTCATGACAGTAAAAATGTCAGTGGCACCCACCTCCACCGAGCACTCACTGCGCTCCCCCTGCAGGGCCACTCGCGCTGCTCGGGCGTGCGTGCGGTGATGCCCACAGACAGGCTGAGCGCGCTCCGGCTGCCTGCACGCACATGGCCAGGCAGCTCCTAATTAGTGCTTTTCAATGAGTCCTCCCCCTCATTTAACACACCGGATCTCTGAAAGAGCAAATGCCAATCCACGCAACAAGCCCATGGGTGAGGGGATGCATTTCCCCACCAATTTGCAGAAAGGGAGAGGACGATTCAGCGCTCATGGCAAACTTCCATCAGACTCACATGCCCAGGCTGGGACACAGTGGCCCCTTCTCCCTGTCCTTGGCTACTCAGCAGTTCATCATATTTGAGAAACAGTGAAAACTTAACGATTTTGCAAAATGGACATCCAGGAAACAGAAAAATCCTCAACTACTGAGCACCAGAGAGAACAGCAATTTATGCTGTGTGCTCTATGGTGTACAATAACTGGCAAGGTAGGAGAATACCGATCAAAATGGCCTATTATAGTCTTCGCCATGACATTATCCCATTTCCTTGCAGCATCTAAAGTCTAATCTAAAAGTACACCTCGTTCTGCAACTTCTGCAAATCAAGCAAAATCTGGTTTGCTGTGTAACACTCATCTCCAGAACTGGTGAGGATCTGTAAAGGAAGTTGGATCACCCGGATCACTTTTTTTTTTTATGGCTGTACATAGACAAAAGTGGGGTGGAAAGATTCACAACTCGATAAATCCTTTGTTTTCCTTTATAATGTTCTTAAGCGGTAGCTCACGTGGAATTCCTCTGCTGCTGTTTCTCTGCACTTCCCTTTCTTGGGTTATGCATCGTAACAGTAACAATTATTTCCTATCATGTTAGTGATCCATTTTGAAGCTTCTCGTTCCAAGTGCTCCTGCTTCCCAAGATTTAAGCCTTGATGCATGTAATGCCTGTTATGAACATTTATTTCTATGCTCTGGCTAACAGAATCTCTGGTTCTTCTTACAACACTGTGAAAGAGAGTAAGATCTAAGTGAAAATGAAGGGTCTGCTGCAGCCCATAGACTCTTGGGAAAAAAGAAAGCCTAAGGAAGAAAATTATTAGATGCCCTCAGCCACACAGTGTAAGCTCCTCCAGGCTGATGTAGTGTCTATTTTCACATGAGTGCAGCACTGAGCAGACCGTGGATGCTTCTGAAGACAAACGATAGCAAGAAACTTGAATCTTGCTTAAGATTTATTTAAAATGCTAAACCAAAATTATCCTCCCCCAGAGGGACTGAGTTCATGAAACTGTCACCAGACTCAGAGGGCTGGATTTTGACTTCCTTGTAAACAGAAACAAAAGGCTGATTTGTGGAAGGACAACAAAAATAAACATTTGTCAAAGTCCTTAAAGAGACTTCACAGAGCTGAAACAGCTATAAAAACATAACGCTGCAACTTCTCCAGCCTCAGAGACTCCAAGGGATACCATATGCTGGCAGCGCATGGCACAGATGCTGCCAAATAACTTTGGATTAAAAGACTCCCCTATGAAAAAAAATCCTTTGTTTTCATGAATAAAATGAAAAAAAAAAGGTAATTTCCACAAGCTATTTCCCCTCTCTGTACTTACACAGCACTTTTAACTGCTTGAGTCCTATGTCTCAGGCCATGATGTGCAAACCTGCGCCACAGAGCAGAAGGCGCAGACTGAGAAGACGACCAAGGGGAAGCAGGGGAGAGGAAATCCTGCAACACTCGCTCACCTGGGGCTCAAAACAACTGCCTGACAATGCCCTACCAGGAGCCTGTCCTCGCTCATCTCCAGGATCTGCGGCACAGAAAACAACCATTCTTTAATAAGATCAGACTGTTGTCTCGCACGGCTTTCAGAATAAGGCCAAGGAAGAATAAATAGAGAATAAATTCCTGAAAGCGCTGTGCGCAATCAAAGCATCTTCCTACAAGCGAGAGATGTAAGAGCACTGGACAAACAAAAGGCTGCTATACAAAATCCGTCTATTTAAAATACTGTTTATTTGTGATTTAACATTAATTAGCATTACATCTATGAGCAATTTCAGATAACATTTATATATTTTCCACAGGACACAAGAGTTGGCTGGCTCATTCTTTATGCCAAAGCGAGTAAATAGAGGCATTAGCAAAAGGTGCAAATAGTTCACGGTTGCATTTTAAAAAATATTTATGCACATTGCATTCATTTAGATATATTTTTAAAAAAGTTATGAAAAGCGTAGTTCACAGGTTACTGTTTCTACATATGTTGTAATACAACACAAATAATGTAGAACATAAAAAAAACAAAGTAAGCAACTGAAAGTTTCCACTATGATTAAAAACACTGATTCCAGTATTTAGTGATAGCTAGAAAATTGTTTCCAGGATCCATTCCAACATCGCATTATCACACTTACACGGTCAAAGCTAACCAGCCCCTGAACATGCTATAATCAACATTTTTGCATGCCAAACCACTCTCCAGCCATATTTAACAACTATATATTGTATAATATTTCAACCGGCAATTTGGGAATCACATGGATCTTTAAGATGTATTTGCTATTGCGATGACCGACTTACAGACGATTTGACACAGCGAAGAAAACCCTATGTTAATTTCTATGTTACGTTTGTATTTACAATACAGTAAAAGTACTAAAATGACAATATCAGTAAAAAGGAGTAAGTGGCAGGACCACCCTTACCCATGGCACTAGGTTCTGATTTGCTCCGGGTTCATCCAAAGGACAACACAGATTCACGAGACCCTTTTACGATTCAAATGAAAGTGAAGGAAAAAAAACCCCACGTGTTGCACTCTGAATGAATCCCTACAAGTTATTCAAAATATCTAATGTGGAAATGTCACTTTGCTGATTTAATAAAAATATCCCAAAATCCATATATTTAAAAAAAATAATCACCAAACTTTTACTTTCTTTGTTTCCTCCTATTTTCTTACTATTTCACTTTCCCTTTTAACAGTTTTGTTTCCTTCATTTGGTTATGTTAAGAGATTATTTTTCTTCATTCATTAGCAATACCACAAGAGAAAAAAAAATAACCCACAAGTAATTTTTAAACCTGAATCCAGTTCAATATTATATGTTTTTATCCTTTGTTTTCTAAGTCCCTGGATTCCTGAATTATATTTAAGTATACTCTAAACCAAGCATTTTTAAATACACTCTACTATTAAATGCTTGGTTCACATGCTTATAATACCTTTATACTGAATGGTATACAAACATTTGAACATATAAAATTTTCTTTTTGTTTTGCCAGTTAAACTAAATTATCAATGTTAAGTGTATAAAATCCCCCCTCTTGAAAAATAAGGGTTTTCCCCCCCCAACTGATAGAATAAAAAAGAAGTCTTCAAAAATTATATTTCACTAAAATGAAATATTTGGCAAAAAAGTTATTGAAGAATGGAATTCTTTAGACATTTTGTATAATACCAAATAAACTTTCTCTTACACAGTTTTCCCCTAATATTATGTGCCAGTGTATAATATTTCTATATGATCTAATCTTAAAAAAGATTTAAAGGTGTGCTGTTAATCTGCACCCACTCAAACAGGGGTACAGGAACATAAAATATATGGTCAAAAATCACAATACAAAAATGTATGGTCTGGTTACCAAATGAGACAGCAGTTTTAAAAAGTCATATGATCACTCAACAGTAACTTTAATATAGACTTTAACTGTACTGAAAATTGTCAGGTCTGCAAAATGCTCCAAGCAGAACTTGCTGCTGCACACTGAGATGGCATTTGATCTTGCTATGATGGTAACCGAGCACCTGCCGGTGTAGTTCTACACGAAACTAATGAACGTTTCCAACCCTCATAGCAACTTTGGACATAGTCAGGTGAGCTAATTTTCAATTAACATGAAGGGTGGGTTTCTTTTTTTTGTGGTTTTTGTGTGTTTGTTTGTTTTTAAAGCAAAACCTCTTCCAGTTCCTTTTTGTTTAGGTTAAAAGTCCAGTTACTGCACACCCCTACCGCTACACTGTTAATGGTCAACTTAAACCTTTAAAATGTGCAACGTCTCCTCACAACAGAACTGCACTTATGCTTCTACTTTCTCCTTCTTTTTACTCTTTTTCAAGAAAGACGGGGTGCGGAATTTCTTCTTCTTCTTTGATGGGGATTTGGAAGGCGACCCTTCGGGGGACAGGGCCTCTTCTATCTTTTCGGAGCTTTTAATTGTAATCTCTACGCTCTCCACAGTACTAGTGGTTAACTGACTGACCCTCTTGGTGAGGTCTTCTTCCACGTCATGTGCATCTTCCTTACCGTTCACCACCACAACTGGCATCTCCACAGATATTAGGTTAGCACTCTGGGTATAGACATCTTCATGATTTTCTGAAAGAACAGAGAATTTTACCGTTATTCAGGTTTACACTATCATGCAAACAACCAGTAAAGAAATGAAATCTGTCAGTCTGGAGTGTGATCCACCAAAGAATGAAACCCGAAGCGCTTACATGTCATTTTTTTTCCTCCTTTATCTACACTCTTACTTGTTGTAAACAGACAAATACTGGGAAAATGTCATTAAAGCAAAACAAGCTGAAAAAGCTAACCTTATCTCTGGCAGGTACAGACACAGCTCAAGCTATATGCAGTATATAGAAATACAGTCTACACAGCATGTGTATATACAGTCTCAAGCACACTCAGAATTACGCTTTAGTGCAAGAGACTAAACTTGGGAAAATGCAGCCATTTCATACAAAAGTCTTTAGAGAACATCCCTTTCCAAACGCCTTCTTAGGCTTTGCTGGAAAAGTCTTAGGCCAAAAATCTAATCTTTACACTTTGAATAAAACAAAAAAATAATAGCTATTTTCTTCCGCTTCGTTAATATCTAAGTTTCAGCATGCCCTGCATTATTTTCCGCTTGTGAGAACTATGTATTAGAAAAAATTGGGAAAAGAAGTTTTCTGGACGGAGTTCTACCCAGACTTGTTAAGTAGAGGCTCGTTTTGGCTCAGCCAGCTTCATGCGAATGTAAAGAATGCAGCAGAAGAGCGGACGACTCGGGTTTTCAGAGCCGTCGGCATTGTACAGAAATTGCATGGAATACCTTCTAATTTTTCTGGGACATTTTGCGGGGATTGAGTTTGTGACTGAATTTGTGACACAGATGAACCGTCATCTGAGAATAATTCCTGTTCAGCATCTGCAGGACAAGATTTGAATTAGTAGCCAAGCAAAAGCAAAAATCAAGCAAGAAAGTCAGTGCCAGTGTAACAAGATTTGCAGCTCTGACAGCATCGCGCCGCTCGTGCCGACAATCTCGAGAAGTTAACAACACACAGCTTAAAACTCTATAGATTTATGGATTTACACATTTTATCTGCTAACAATCCTTACATATTAGTTCCTTAATAGAAAGCACTAAAAAGGGTATCAGGGTTGCATTCCAGGTAGTATGCCCGATGGTTTTATTTAGCTGCAAGCCACACAGTTTGCTGTTACAGTAAGACATTACACTATGCCCTGAACGTGATAAATAGCAAGGTTGGTTTACTACATGCATAGTAAGTGTAATTGTCAAAAATAAATAAGTAAGTAAATAAATGAATGAATAAATCAATCAATAAATAAAATCAACTCTGAATTAGTAATTCCCTGTGGATTAGTATTATTGGAAGAAGACGTGAAAGTAGACAAGTTTTGCACATTGGGAGAATAAAAGAAAAATTAAAGATGCCAAGAGCAAACATCTCGGTAAACTTCTGGCAATAATGTTACAATATGTACTCAAAGCCACTGGAATTCAAGGATTAGAAAACTGAGAACTAATTAATATAGTTGTACCAAATGTAAAGTATCAATGGTATATTTCACTTTCCAGGTGAGAGTCCTGCAGCCTTTTCTTGTGAATTCTTATACCAGAACAGGTACAAAAAGGACTCGGAGATCACAAAGCCTTTTCAGAATCTAAGTGGCACAGATCACTTTTCAGAGTCAACTATTGTTATATCACGCAGATTACTTAGGAAAACTTTCCCAGCGAGGCAGAAGGTTACCAGACTGGTTGTGGAATTGCTATCCTTACAGGTATTCAAAGCTCAGCTGGACACGGACCTGAGCAACTTGATCTAAGTTTGAAATCAACTTAGATGAGGAGGTTGGACTGAAATGGACTTCATGGGCTTTTTCAGTCCAAGTTATTCTATGATTCTGACTAAGAGCAACAACAAAAAGTCATTGCCAACCCCGTTTCTGTGCAAACTTTCAATTGCTTTAATTTTAGCACTAATCAAAAGAAAAACACTTAGCAAAAAATTCTACCATCTCAAGGAATGATTAGTTCTAAAGTAAAAGCAGCTGCCAACAGCATATGCTTATAATTAACACGCTTACTTTTTTTTGCAGCAGATATTTTCAAACTGAAAACTCATTATTTCAAGTTATTTCATTATTATTTTAAGCTTATTATTAAAATCTAAGCCCCAAAAGTTAAAAACACACCACCAACCTTCCAACCCTTGCTGCTTGCGTTCAATTGTTTTCTTGTACTCTTCCAATTCCTTTTCTGTGAGATGGCTGAATGGGTTGGGTGGTGCTGGCGGTGCATGCTCATCCTCTTCAAATTGCATTGGCTGGAAGGGAGAAAACTCTTTAGAACCATAGAATTTCAATTACCATTCAGCACAGTTTGTTAGATACATTATTAGGGTTGTGTGCCCTCTCTGGAAGTAAGTGTATTCTACTCAAGACAGGATGGTGCGGACACGTAAGAAGCTGGAAATCCTCTTGTGCATTGAGAAGTCTGTTTCTAATGAAAGCTGCCTGCTACACAGAATCATAGAATAGTTTAGGCTGGAAAAGACCTTCAAGATTCTTGAGTCCAACCTTTGTCCTAGCCCTATCAACACCACAAAATCTTGTTCTTCAGCACAACATCTACCCATCTCTTAAACACTTCCAGGGATGGTGACTCAATCGTGTCTCCGGGCAGCCTGTTCCAAGGCCTAAGAACCCTCTTGGTCCCATCCTACCTTCTAAACTCAGTTATTTCTGGGCCTCAATCATTTCCTTTAGCAGCAGTTTCACACACTGATGAAAGGATCATTTCTGGCATTGCAAAGTTCATGACTTTTAGCTTAAACACTCTTAGATAGGGGTCCTGTTTCATTAATATTAATGGCAGGCAAACCCACCATGCAGATCTCCATTTGAAACTAACATTTTAAACCTCTGAAATGAAACATGAATAACAGGTATCACACACCCAAACCCTTGCATTAAAGTAATCAGTTCCCACAAAGCATTTAGAAAGAAAATAGCAAACCAAATGTATGTAAAATCAATCAATTATGTCCTACTCACTGGGCTCGGCTTTTTATCCACGACAATCCCAGCAAGCAGCTGAGACTGTGGTCCTGCTGTCTTTAGGTCATAGCGGTTTTGCTCCCTTATCTATACAGAGAAAACAAATTGGGTTAAAAAAGATACTTCTCTTTAACAAATCTTGTGCCTATCAGCTTTGCAAAGGCAGTTACCATGGGCAGCAGCAAGCGGCTGGAGAATCAGGCCATGTTGACTGTGCCTGAACATGAAGATCTCTCCTTCCACCTCTGGACGCAGCCCTTCGTGTGCTCCCAAATATCCAACCCTGCCCCAGCTCCTGCACTTCATCCAAGTCAATATTTAGAAATAAGCTCCAAGGAATAGTGGGTCTCTCAGCCCGTCCTCTCCATCACCCCAAAATAAGTGACCCAAGCTAAGCTATTGGAGAGCTCTCTGTGATCACAAAGGTTGGTAAAGTTTTTCCTTCTGTGAATATCTCATTATTTTCCCCAAGGCAACAGTCTTAGCTTCATACAGTCAGGGTTTAAGAGATTGACAGACCAGATATAAACATAAGTCAGATAAAAAAATACTATACAGAAGAAAAATAGGAATAAACTATCAAATGAGTCAGTTACATGCATGAATTCCAAAATCTTTGTCTGGGATTCATGCTAAGGAAGGGAGTTCCTCCTCCTGACTCCAGCCTAGTCCCCATGGATACTGATATGGTACTTTCCAAGAAACAAAAAATTGTATATAATCAAGTGGAAAGTGTCCTGAATATCTGTTAATACAATTCTGCCTAGGGTGGAGTACTTGATCAGTCTGACAGTCAGCATCTTACGTGCTGGAAGGGAAAAGAAGTGAGATATTTGCATTTACAGAGAGGTCCAACAATAACCTCTCATATTTTTTTTTTTAATTGCTATTAGGAAGCAGACTGGACCATAGAAACTCCAGCTTAATAAGTGCTAGGAAAATTAATACAGACGAAAGTGAGATTACAGTCTGAGACTGAATCACGCTGTAGATGACACACAGCAATTTGTTTCATGGTGACATCTAATTATCCACTAAACACAATGCTAAATAGCAGTGACAACCATTTCTAATCTATTATTTCCAAAGTTAATACTCTTCCTTCATCAAACTACTGCATTCGAAACTTACATATATATTGCGTGTATATATATATACACATATACACTCTTCATGTATATCATACATTTAAATGCATGCTTTTTAGTGCCAAAAATCACATGCAATGCAAGAAACTTCTTAGTAAAATCAGAACATTTCAAAATGTTATTCTACCACTGCATTAAATTATTTGAACATGATTTTATTTTCAAATATTACAATTTTCATTTCATGACACTTTTTTTACCTTATTTCTCTTTTCCAACACTTCGCTTGGGTTTGTGTTTAGAGGAACAAATTGGTTTGGATCTTCAATTTTGATTGGTGTTCCTCCACTAGTCTTGGAGGAGTCATCAGCTTTCATCCACTTAAAGAAAAAGAAAAAAATGTATCTAAACCCACCATCATGATGGGAAAGAACAATTCTCAGCATTGTCTTACTGTTAAAGAACAGATATAAAGAAAGGACTTTCTGGCTTTATTCGCAATTCCACATGACACCCCCAAAATAACCCTAACTCCTTAGAAGTCTTTGTGTTTGCCCAAGAGGGTTTAAGTTTCCTTGAACATATGGCATCAACATTACTTTTTGTAAACACTGAAATATACTCCTGATTAAAACTGTGCACTAACAAAGTCACACGTGGAAAGGATCACGCTTCCTAGGAACCGGCACGTGGATCCGCCAGCTCCAGAGCCCTTGGTCATGCATCAGCTCCAGCTCTGCTAACCATGCGTTTTGTCTGTAGCTTTTTTCGTTTGCAAACAGGGTTTTAAATCTACGTTGTTGAGGGTGTCACTCCCAAACTCAAGTTTAGAAACTCGCTGGGCCGCCACCAGGAGGAGCTGCTGCTTTTACAGTTGTACTGTGCAACTGGGAGGAGACAGACAGCAAAAACCTGCTTTGTAGCCCCCCTAGGGCCACCTCTCTCCAGGCTGGAAGCACAGTGGAAGGATCTTGGTGAGCCAAAGGAGAAGGAAAAATCTTCATCATCATTAAAAGTAGCAGCATGAACAGACTTCGAAGTCTGCTTTTGGTAGGCTCACAAATGGGAAAGGGGAACCTAAATGGGAGATGAATTAGTTTGTCTCCCTCATGTAGAGAAGAGAACAACCTGTGGGTGATTTAAAATGTCACTCTGTTTGGCGGACAATTAAGAACACAAAAATACATTGTACAAAAACTCATTTGTAGTTCAGGAATCAGAAAAAATAGTCACAAAGGGGAAACCCTTGTTAAATTTCTATTATAAACTCTTAGTTTTCTCAACAGCTAAACCCCCCTTCTCCAAGCAGAAGTACTAATGTTACTATGTTTCCCCAAAGCCTATTTTTATTTGCTTGAAAAACTTATTTGTTAATCCTGTCGAAGATTTCCTCAAAAAAGCGTGTGAAATTTACTTTCAAGCAGGGCAAAAACTACTTGACTGCCTATAATATCTACCTACCGTGATCTTAGTCCTGGGACTGGTTTCCCCATTCCAGGACTCCTCAGGCACATTAACTTTCAAGTATGTGTTTGGAGAGTTCAGCCACCTTGTCTTTTCTCTCTGTTGCCTCTGCGCCAGGAATTTCAGAGGGGAGAGCGGGACTGTATCATCCTCAAAGGAAAAGGCAGTCACAGTGGCTGGTATCTCAACATCACTCTTGTGTCGGGGTTTTTCCCTGACTAATGGTTGCCTGTAGGCATAGCCAGTTCTGTATCCCTATGGAGGAGGAAAAAGGTGAAGAAACTGTTTTCAGAAACCTATACCTAAAAATAATAAATAAAATCAGAAAAAAAAGGCATCCAACAAAGTCATGGATGTTTTGTGCTGCCCCATATGCATTAAAGAGGTTCCCTGAGCTCTTCAGAGGCTAGTGCTGTTGTCCATCATTCGTGCATACTAATAACATTCAAGAGACCCACTCAAACTACAGTACAGTGGCAGTGGGACAGGATCCCCCCCACACTTCACCCTCCTCCCACCTCCATGAATGTGTCACTATCAAGTCACTCCCTGCTCAGGTTACACCCTAGGTAGCGGGTTTGTGAGGACATTTATCTGTCTTGCACAATGGCACATCCTAGTCTGCGACACTCTCCTGTTCCTCACTCTATCTGTATTGAAGGCTATTCTAGAATTCATAGTTTGGTGAAACACAAACAAATAAAAAATTTAAATCTTATTTCCTAATATTAGAGTTAGCCACAAAATATGGAGGCAACCTGTTATGGCTATTTACTAGGTGGCAATAAAATACATTTTTACTATTAAACTACTATAAATGCAAATATGCTTGTGAGGTGGATCAAACAAAATTCAAGTTCAAAACATTATGAATTCTTATCAGGACAAAAAACTGACCTAATAAAAACTAAACCAAGAAGAAGAGATTTCACATGGAAGTTACTCTGTCTTCATTTTCAAACACAAAGAAACCAGAAAAAAAGTCACTTGCTTCACAGAAGCTAATCTTACAAGCAAAAGCATAAAGAGATGGTATGGCCAATGCCACCAACATGCTCTCACCAGGTTGTCCAGCATCCGCATGAGTGCTTCAAATTCTTGCTCCCCAACTTTCCATTTCTGTTGTGAAGCCATATTAACTCCACCTCCTCCAGTTGCTGCCACAGCGTGTGTGGAAGGCTTGAACTTCTCCAGGTCCAGTAGTAGGAGATTGTCTATTCCACCTGCTCCAGCTAATGCATGAACCTAGAGACATCAATGAGTGTATTTCACTTGTGGAAAAGCTTCTGAGTTCTCTGTTCCTCTGAATTCACAGGAGAAACATGCTTAAACACATGCTGCAATTATTTCTCAGTCTAGTTTTCTACTGTGCAAAAATTTATCAAAATAAATAGCAAGTGATTCTTTGGGAAAGGATGATAGTATCTGCTAATAATTTCATTTTAAAATGAGTAGACTCAAACACTAGTTTTCGGAGTACCTTAGAAAGGTCTTTCTGCTTCACAAGACTAAATTTTTTTTCATTTTTATGTCCATTTCAAAATGAGTGACTAAATTCCAAATAAACGTCAAGGCAAGGGAGGAAAGGAAAAGAGCGGGAGACTGCCACTTGCCGCTCCAAACAAGGTGCAAATGGGAGGACGTGATCACCAGAGAAGAAGCCCAAAGTGATGAAGTTTCCGGGGATGGGTTTAAGACTTCTGGAGGGTGAGGACACTTTCAGCGGTCTCTCTCCACATGTTATAAATACCTAGGTATAGATATCTAACCTAGGTAAAGTTTGACAAAACATGAACAACTGACAAAAAACTGAGAGGCGTCCCTGCCCGTGGCAGGGAAGTTGGATTAGAAGACCTCTAAGGTCCCTTCCAATCTAAGTCATTCTATGATTCGATGATTTTTGGACAAAGGGTATTTTTAAATATGCTACTCTCTACCATTGCTCCAAAGACTTTTTGTTTATTTGGGTTTACAAATCTTTTGATCGTTAGGGAGAAGCTTCTTTTCCTGTCACAACATTCAGCTTTGATAAACGAGCTGGCTGCCAAGAGATCTTAAGTGACACTCGCACACACGCAGCGAGTGCCACTGAATCTATTCTCTGAGATTCTGTGCGTGAAGCTCACTCTCCACAGCATGGAACAAAACCTGTACCCTTCAGTGTGTAACAGCACTGATACTCATTCTAGTAAGGATGGTACAGTATTTCTGCTGTTCTTTCTGTGTTTTCCTGATTATTCCAATTATTCTTACTTTGACCTGGCATACAATTACTGGGTTCCACAACCCCAAATATTTTGTAATATCTTGCTACCTGGGATGTAATCTGTAATGCATTAGCATTAAGTGTTTGAAATTAAGATAAATTTTCTCTCACCTGCGTTTCACAGGCCAGTTGCACATTGAAAATATAGTGGAATGCTTCTTCCAGTGTCTCTCCTAGAGCTACCACACCATGGTTTCTCAAGACTAATACCTAGTAAATGAAGACACTAATGTTAAATGGTAGAAACTGGCACAGTACATGAAAATTGCTTATGAAGAGCGTGAATGAGCTTGAATACCTTGCAACTGGGTCCAAGCACTTTCTGAAGCTGAATTCTCTCATCCTGTTCATCAAGAGATCCCTGGTAGTTGTAATAAGCAACATCTCCCAGAATCAGAGCCTCCTGTGATATGGGAAGGATGCCACATTTCATAGATGAAACCTGTTTCAAGAAAATGAAGCACTGATAATAAAGAAAAAACCGAAACTCTTAAAATCCTCATCTCAACCACCCAAGCCTTAGCAGGGTGTATGTTGTATCTTTGCTAGTAGCGAGACACAGTGAAAGCCTAGAAACAATGCCTTTGGTTTTACCCCGGGTCTAACTTGCAATAGGGTGGCAGAGCTGCTGCCACCCATCCTAGGGACAGATTAATTATAGGAAAGGACCAAACATCCCAACTAAGTTAACTTCTGTGAATTTTATCTGTGTTTAATTCTCAGCATGAGCCTGATTAATGTTCTTTCCTTCTTTCCTATATTTATAACTCGAAAAAGCTAGTATAAAAGAAGTTATCCATTCCTTTGTCTGTAGCCAAGGAATGCATATATATGCATTTATATATAAAAATCATATGAATTTATCTATTTATCTCAAACTAATTCTTTTGTCTCCTTACATTTTTATCATTATTATACAGCCCATTTTTAACTTACATGTTTATAATTCTTTAATAGCCAATTAAATCCAGATTGAACACTACTACTAATTAAGTCACTTCAAAACAGTTACATAATGCAAATGATGATGTATACAGTACATTATAAAGTCAAAGATGCTATAAATGAACCCTGTGTTAACTATATACTTTACAACCTCCTCTGCCTGAGTAAAATCGTATCTGAGCACCAGTTCACTACTATCCATTTCACTGCGGTGGCCCAGACACCTTTCTCTGCTTATTTGATAAGTTCATACCTTTCTTTACCAGTGTAGAGTTAATGTTAAAAACCAAACTGATGTGAGCACTGAGTCGGATTCAGAAATAAGCTCTAAGTTCATTAGGTAAACTTGTTTTACTCTTCATGCTAGAAAGAAGACTTACAGCTGCTGTTGCAGGGGTGTGTATGTGTATTACACATCTGACATCAGGGCGTGTGGAGTAGATGGCCACATGTGGACTGAATCCTGCATTGTCAATACTTAGAGTCGTACTTCCCTGGTCAACTACATCTCCCAGGATGTTTACTTTAACCTGGAAAAGTCAAACAAAGGAACAATATTTAAAAGGTTTTCCACAACTGTCATTATCTATAAACTACGCTCCCTTTCTTACTTGATACTAAATCTCCTCCCACATATTTAGGTCTCAGAGCACAAAAAAAAAGTAGGAGAGCAGCCGTGAATTTGTGTGTCAATAAACCATCCTGCTGTCCAAGCCCTTGACAGTTATTGGAAGTCCAGCCATAGAAGCAGTAAAGATAAGACCCTGATATAACACATACACCTTTTTGGTCTAGACAATCTTGCCTTGTTTCTGACTGTCAAAAATTGATTTCGTTAGCATCTCCTATGTTTTAAATATGGAGACAATTCACCCTTTGAGAAATTTCTAATAAGAATATTAAATGCATAGGGGAATTTTCGGTTTCATGGGAATGTTAAAAAAATAATTCCAGGATCAATCAATCAAAACCCCGCAGGGTCATATCGGGTCTTGTTCTCAGGATTGTGTTTTGGTTCTGTTTGCTGGTGTAATGCTATCAATCTCAATCTGCTCCCCCTTTCAACTGGAGGTAGTTTCTTTCCAGATACGTACTGACATGAAGACCATATGGCAGGTTCTGTATCAAAAGATGTGTGATTTGGCAGCTGCCGTTGCCTAAATGCCAATCTGTAACTTCATCCACCTCCTTTGTTGGGCCTGGGGAAGATTATTCAACTTTATTTCCTCACTTATAAAGATAAGAGCTGATTCTACTAAGTCTGCTCCTACAGAGTCATTTCATATGTATTACCATATTGTCAGGTTATAAAAAGTTGCTGATACACTGAGGCTATTTGATGAGCTTCATTAGACAGGAGAACAAAACTTCATGCTCCACGCTGAAGGTGAAGACAAAGCAACAGAAAGCAAAGCTAAACTCCCCCAAAAATGCTGAGGACGAGGGATGCTACTACCTAAATAGTTAGTCAGCTTTTCATCTGGTGGGTAAAGATGACTAAAAAAATAGCAGCAGTTTAGAATTACATTTTAGCAGTTACAATAGTCTTTTAAAAAACAGGTTGAACCTTGCTGGTTATTACAGCAAGCGAATCACGTACCAAATTAGAAGCTGAAGCTTCAGAGAAGGACAGACCTCTTGGAATGATGAGAATATGGTCATGTTCTTTGCTTACTCTTACCTGCAGAAGAGGAAGAAAATGAATCCATCAGTAACCACTGATCTATTTTTGAATTATATTATTCAGAGGGAAAATGATTTTGAATGAATAGGTAAGATTCCAAATAAAAAAAATTTACTCTGAAATACTTACTGTGATATAGGCATTTGGCAAATGTGCCCAGCCAAACAAGTCAGCCAATCTATATAAACTGGCTAACTTGCAACGAGTAAGTTTTTCTCCCTTGACAAATGAGGAGGTATCTATCCCAGGTAGATCATTGATGGGTGTAATCATTCCATGGCCTGAAAAACAGACATAAAAGGATGACAGCCAGTCAGACAATTAAATAACTTCTACCTATGCCACAGTCTTCCAGAAGGAGGTATTCAAATTGTTGGCATAGCAGTACCAGCAACTATTAGACTGGAAATGCACTACTGGGATTTCTACGGTCTTCACTGACACCTTTGTTACTTAAAGCAGCAGGAACCATACCCTGAATTTAAGTCTTCATCTCTTCAAACACAAGAGGTGAAATAAAGGTTCCCTTTGAAGTACCACTGGGATTTTGAGCTCTCTCCTTTTTGAAGACTCTACTGAGGACTGGAACTGCTAAGACATTTGCCACCGATAAAGTATCTTATGTGTTACTTTGAAAATTACAGGAAAACACATTCCTGAACCAGTACGACTAATTTGAAAAGATATCTCAGTCTTAATTTAAGCACTCCAATTTAGTCCTAATGAAGAAATTGGGATTAGTGCAGGAGTTCTCAAACCCTTAGACAGAAGAGATCAGTTCTTAACAGAGAAATCACAAAGACCAGTTTATCTCTTTGACTTGTGACTACACAAACATTCCCTTCTCCCCTTCATGAATGCATGATATCCCTTTGAGAGCTACAGCCTTTGCTTACAGGGAAAGTTATAAGAAGAAGAGCCAAAAGTCATTTTGGCTTTCAATGAACAGAATATGCACTTTGAGAATAGTCCCTCTGTCCAAGCGCCTGGGCAAGCACAGCAGATACAGTTGGACCCCCAGTCTCATCAATCGACCAGAGATGCCGACATGAGATGATTTGTGCTCTTCTGTTGTTCTCTTCCACCTGTTTTGTTACATGAACTCCAAAGTACCATTTTGGGGCCAATTCTCAAAAAGATGCTGAAGGCTGACAGCTGCCACTGTACTTCAGGCTTCTAAGCTCCCATACGATGTCCACCCACAGAGCTTAAACCGACTTGAACGTTTCAGTGCTTCAGGACTTGGAAAGAAGAACTTGTGTGTCAACTGAAAATCCTAGGGACATCTTTATAACTAGAGTGCATACTACAAACTCATTTTAGCTGTGGGAGCTGTTTGTGTAATGATTCCCTTTGCCAGGCTATTCTCCCTACTCCTTTTTTACTTAAATAACAATTTATATGCAAGAGTCAAAAAATAAGCAAATCTAAGTGGTTGTGTATTTCACGTCTCAGTTCATGCTCATGTTAAACAGCTAATAGTAACAGGGCACAGCATTTCATTCCCTATCGCAGTTAAACTTTTATTAGCCAATTCTAGAGCAACTGAGTGCGAGGGCTCCAAACATTTTGGATATCGTTATACAAATCGAAAAATTTGAGAGAAAGAAGGCTAAAAAAGGAAAGTTAAGGCCACCATCTGTATTACTTTACAGCTGAAGCAAAGTCAGACAGAACTTTATTCAAAGAAAGTGGAAATCTCAGTATTGCTAAGCCCTGGTGATAATAACAAAGGTAGAGAAAAAGTGTCATTATATGCTTAATTCACTTACTGAGTGAAGATGAGGAAAAACCTGCAAAAGAACTTGCTGTAATGTATTCAGCGATCTGCTGTAATGCAAGCAGTCCGGTGGGGTTATTGCCCTTCTTCATCTGTTCTTGAATAAGGCATTCCAGATCTTCTCTAAAAGCCTGCAAAAACATTTGAGAATCATCAAGGAAACCTGGCTTTGATAGAAATAAGATTATTATAGGTGGGGCTGGTAGCTTTGCCTGTTATTAATGTTACATGAAACTTCCCCTTAGACCTTGTTTTTATCTGCTTATAACTTCACCTGACTTTAACCATCTGACCTGAAATCTGTATGCTAAGTACTGACAATTTAGGGGGTGGGAGGAAGGGGTTTGGTCACAGAGGGCTAACTGTTTCCCAGAAAAAGACAAGATAAAATGTATTTTTGTAAATGAAAACAAAAAAACTCACCCATTTTTATCAATAATTAGAGTTTTTCATATTTCGGGAGAGGTATTTGAAATTCGATCAGGATATGTTGCTTTTGGTGTTGGATATTTTTTAACTCTGTAATCCCTCTGAAAATCCATTCAAATTTGATAAAGTTATAAGCAACTGGAAAACTGGAACTGATCCCCGCTCGAGTAGTATCACAGACATACAAAAACTAGAAGGAATGCTGGGATGTCATCTCCTCTCTATTTCTTCCCTCTTCTCAAGAGATAAAACCCTTCCCTCTTCTCCTGTATAAAACGCCCCTAACCCCAAGAGATAAATGCTTGTGGAATGTAACACAAAAAACATTTCTGCAGTATCAAATGTAACGTGCTGTGGACAAAGTCTGTTCCTTCTAGATGACAGGCTCTTTAACCACTACCCACAGCGAACACCTCTCCTAGGAATACTTCAGCCCTGGATTTCTAGACTACGTCGATTCCATTCCTTCAAACTCTCCGTATAGATTATACCTTCTAACTCATTATTTCTTGGCAGCGTCCTCCAGCTTTTGTCCGAAACAGCAGTATGCGAAGCGGCACACAACGTGAGCTGAAGTATATTGCGAACGCTCTTGCTGGTTCATTCCAGAAAGACATTTGGTGTCTTTACCACGCAGCTGACTCCTATTGTAACTCCAGGCTATTCCCTGTATGCAACTGCTCCTTTCAGTTTGCCTTCCTTAGGGGAGTTACTTGCTCTCAATTAAAAAAAGAAAATAGTTCCATATGGCAAATGTAATTTCTTCACTGAATTTCAGTTCAACCCTCCAAAACACCAACTTTGTTGGGTAAAAAACACCAATCTCATGACATAGTCTGTTCATCAGCAGGTTTTGACTCTAAAAGAGAGAGTGTTACCAGACCCCAAAAAACCCATCAGTTGGACAGCTGAGTATCATAACTACACTTCAATTTCCAAGTTTTTCAGACACCTATGATCTTCCCAGAGCCCCACTGGCAGAGCACTGGGCAGCAAGCAGCTTTGTACATACACAGAAAATCACAATCTGAAAACCCAGGAGACAGATGATTCAGCATCACCCATGATAGCTCAGTTTAAATCTTTGAGGATAATTAGTAGCTGACTCTGAATATCTCTCACTACAACTAAAGTGATTTTGAATGAAATTCAGACGCATGTGATTTATACAGTCCGCGCGGAAGACACGAGGATTTTTCACATAACTACAAGAGGATTTTGGTGGTCAAAAAGCTCACAGGGCATAGGAAAAGGAGCCCAGGCTCAATCTTTACGTTCTACCAACCTGACTGAAAGTGCAAAAAACCGTAAAGTAACAGAAGTACTTCCTTGGCCCTTTGCATATCATATCCCTCACATTACAGAAAGCTTTTTACTCCCCACTAAAATCCTGCAAAATATATAAAACACTTTCAAGCCCCAGCCATCCCAGCACCAGCTTGCTTTTCTGCTAATGGTTCACCACGAGGCTGTGGTTTTACAGCACTTTCTCCATCTGTTACAGTGATCTGCTAAGACTGCAGAGACAACGACTGGCCAATATATTTCATCAACAAGCTATACCAACATTTATTTTCAAATTCTGTCATTCCAAGTTATTCAATTACTTCTCAAATATTCCTGAAAGAGGCCCCTTGGAAGAAAGTTCTGCCATTTCACACTCTGCAAGGCTGAAATGTTCCTTCCCTCTTGTTTACAATATGTATATAAGGAAACTGCACATTTGTAGCCTCCCAGGGGCCATGTGGAAGACAGAATTCATGAAATTCATGGAAGTATTTGCTTTTGGGAGGAGACGGAGAAAACCAGTTATCTGTATTACATTAAATCACTCTCACTTCAATTCAACAAGGACTATAAAAAGGATCTGCAAAAAACAGTCAGAGAAAGCTCTTATTAGTCATATTCAGACTTTTTTTTTTTTTAAACCCGCATGAGTAATATTACTTCTATAGCAGAAAAAAAAAGTAGTGTAATGTATTTTGGGCAATTTTTGACAGAAATGTTATTTAGTTTACTTATTTTATTTTTAATTCTGCTTTCTGATCACGCTCTTTTAATTTTTCTGAGTTTACTTTTGCACTCTGATGTTAACAGTAGTAGTATACACTTGCTGAGGCTACTACAAATGAGAATTTAGTGTTGCACCAACAATAGTGTTAAACAGAACAAGCACCGTTCCTTAAAAACAATTTAAGAAATAACACAAGATAGCTAAGACCCAGGGCAAGTAGCAAATACAGAGGTTTGGGATGAGCTGAAAACAGAGGTGAGGATATGGATGAAGGACATAAAGAATGCAGTTTATTCACACACCAGTGCACAACATTTTCTAGCAGACTGCAGCCTTCACTGTGTCACCCATGAGTCACGCGCATTCCTCCATGTATATTTATGAATATTTCAATACTTTTTGTTCACTGCTAAAGACTTCAAAAACTTGGACATGCATGACCTTAGATAACCACCCCACATGTGCTAACACAACCTCCCTCTATTTCTGATACTTCCTGAGGGGCATCACCTTCTTCTGGACAACAATTTACTTTAAATATTAGCCATTAAATGAATGATATTTATTGGAGCTTTCACTGCAGAGCACTGATTTGTGTAAAACCACAACTGTGCAGGGCTCCAGTTTGGGGATCTGACCCATTCAGCAGCAGTAATCTGCTTCCGAAAACCTAACTGCAGCCTGGGCACCAAGCAGTTTGGTTTTGCTTTAATTCATGAGACTGTAACATATACCTACGGCATTACCGGGCAGCTGCCCACAAGTGACCAAGTCAAGCTTGTATTCCCTGGGCAGCAGCCAGGCACCTCAGCGACCTCGGTACGCAGCAGCCTTCAAACTCCCCTTCCACTATGGCCAGCAAAGGTCATTCTCTTCAAAACTGCAGAGAGCTTTGCTTCGCTTACAGAATCATAGAAACTTTCAGGTTGGAAAAGACCCTTGGGATCATCGAGTCCAACCATTAACCCTACTCTACAGAGTCCACACCTAACACCACATCTAAATGACCTTTAAAAACCTCCAGAGAAGGTGACTCAATCACCTCCCTGGGCAGCCTATTCCAGTGCCTGACTACTCTTTCTGTGAAAATTTTTTTCTAGCATCCAGCCTAAATCCACCCTGTTGCAGTTTGTGGCCATTCCCTTTGGTTCACCAATTACCTGTGAGAAGAGGCCAGCACCAACCTCTCTACAATGTCCTTTCAGGTAGTTGTAGAGAGCAATGAGGTCTCCCCTTAGCCTTCTCTTCCTCAAACTAAACAGCCCCAGCTCCTTCAGTCACTCTTCATAAGATTTATTTTCTAGGCCCTTCACCAGCTTTGTTGCCCTCCTCTGTACTCACTCCAGCACCTTGACACCCTTCTTGTATTGAGGTGCCCAAAACAGAATACAACACTCAAGGTGAGGCCTTGAGGACACCAGAGGAAAACACGGTTTGGCATTGACACCGTGACCCAAAGCACCCCCTGCCCAGCCCAGCCTGCCACCTGTTGACCCAACCGCCCCAAGCCAGCCCAGCTGCTCGGTGCCCGACTCACCCGCCTTCTGAAAGTCACTCCCTTGCCTTGCACCAACACATGAATTTTCCCACAACGCAGCAGGAAAACTATACAGTGCAGCTCAGCCTGTTCCTAAAACTTTTCTAGAACTCCCCTGTTTCTGAACTTTCTAACTGCTTCTAAGCCTCCAGCCAGCAATTTTACATCAGCCTGACTGCAGCCTACAGAACGCATGCAGCTGTTCTTGATGGAGTCATTAGTGGCGTGATTAGGTCAAGGTCTTTCTAATATAATAAAATTACTTCTCCAGAAGTATTTGCAATCATCTTGCAAATGCACATCATAAACTCAAGCAGTTTAGATGCAAAACCCATCCAGCTTAGACCTGCAAGGGCTCTCTGAAACCGAAGAGTGAAGTTATAAGCCTCAGTTCTGACTCATTCACTTCCATTTTCTCTCAGAAGGACAGTCTAAGGGTGAGCTGACAGTGTAAACTGGGGCTTTTAAAAATCAAAGCAACATTTGCATGTACCAGTTGACAACTGATATTTTTCAGTCAACATAAGCAG
The DNA here is from genome assembly GCF_000703405.1 of Apaloderma vittatum. Taxonomy (NCBI): domain Eukaryota; kingdom Metazoa; phylum Chordata; class Aves; order Trogoniformes; family Trogonidae; genus Apaloderma; species Apaloderma vittatum. Next base: position 40,491 of record NW_009725530.1, read on the forward strand.
AAAAACTAGAACAACCAACTTGTTAGAATAACCTATTTTACATGTATACACATCTATATATGGCACTGAATAATAACAGTGATAGAAAATTTTAGTGTTAATTTCTTCATCTGGGTAGACAGCCCTCTGAGAATGTTACAAAATATGCAGATTTTGACTGTCTTTCTATGCTTGTCTGTTAACCATTGATTTCTCCACGTGGTCCTTATCCACTCAAAAGGAGCAGAAATAAAATAATAATAAAAAAAATTCCCCATAAATAGAGAAAACAAGGGTCTACAAGCCATTTACAAATACTCCATGCCATTGTAAACCTTTAAGAGGAGAAAGCATGTACTCCCACCAGAACTACAGTAAGGTCCAAATGGTTCAATAGGTCAGTCTACACAGGAAAGTAGCTAGAAAAGGTAAGCGAGGTGCCTTCATTTAATATCACCACCGCTGTTTGCCTAAAAGCTGCAAAATAATGTAAGAAACCCCTTCCACGCATCTTCACTTTTGCCCATTTTTGCTCAGAGATCGTATATCTGAAAGCCCTTTCTGAAAAGGGTCAAATTCAACTTATCTACACGCAAATGCGCCCACGCAGAGTCTCTAAGCCAAGCCACCACCATTGAAGAAAAGTTTCAAAACTTAACTGGTACTTTGTTCTCAAGTGTGAAGAGACGTTAATTTTAACTGCTGTGCTGTGAAGGCAGCCGACTGCGGAGAGGAAGACCTTCGCTGAAACAGCCTGAACGGCTTCGTAACAGGCTGGTTCAAGACTGGAGTTCAGATACAAACAACCGGTGCCCTATAGGGTGGAGTCGGCCACAAAAAAACCGCCACTGAGTTAAGGCTGGCGGTGAGAAGATAAGAGTCACAAAAAGTGTTTGTTAATGCCATGAAAAAAAAAAAATAGGGGGAGGGAAGGGGTGTTCTGTGTTAAGCTAGAAAGCAATAGGCTCAGTAATAAATATGGGGAATTAGGTAAAGTTATAATAATCTCTTCACTAGCAGTGATGTGCGTGGGTATTTGGGCTGGACTCAGCGACTAAATCAACATCAGGCTGGTCCTGTACAGACAGAGCTCAGCCTGTGCCGGTTTTTCTGGGTTAGCTCCTCTAACCCGGTACACACCAGCTTCCCTTCACGAGCTGAAGCGGCATGCTCACTCCTGTGATAAGCAGCCTGGAGATACCCTATGATTACAGCAAAAGCTGAAGCACTGAACTCCTTTGCAAAGCCTGTCCTCAGCACACGCAGCTCCCAAAGCCCCAGCTTGCAGAACCGCTGCCGTGAAAGGGGGGGTCTGAGTCCCTCCCTTGTGTTTTCTTGTGGAGTAAAGATACGCCACGCATCTTGCCAGATGGAATATAACTGCCAAAATTTAAAATGCCAGAAGAAATCGAATTTCAGCATGGTAGGGGTCCTAGAGACATTTCCAAGAATAATTACTGGTTTTTTTTCGGTAAGCACAGGTGAAGGGAGGGTGGGAGCATGTGTGGTGGTGACACACCAGGACAGACGACGGGAACAGGTCTTGCAGGGTGTTCTGGATGCACGTAGTCCTGCAATCAGGAAGGAAAGTCATCGGCCATAACTTTCCAGGATTTTCCAGGCATTGTTGAGAGTGTGTACTAAACCAAAGGACTATCTAACAGCCAAAAAACCACTCCACCAAACTCTTAAAAATGAATACAGCTAAGTAAGTCCTTTTAAACGTTATTTATTACTCCTACCACAATGGAAACCCCTCCTCCTACTCTCACCACACCAATTTGATGCCTTTATTGAATAGAATTTCCAAGACTAGTGAATGAAAGAAAAATGGTGGATTTTGTTACAATGCATTTTATATCTCATCACTTACCTACGGAAATAATTGAGAACAGAGTGTTATTTATAATTAATAAGGAACATAGGAAAGTTAACAGACAAAGGAGGATGGATCTGATTGCTTAATGACTTGAATAATCTAAAGAACATGGTGCTAGAAGTACAACAGGATCTGCAGACAACACAACCCCAAACCCAAGCAGTTAGCAAACAGCAAGAAGATTAGAAATATGAATGGGGAAAAAAAAATAATTGATTAGGAAGCTGTTGGCATTTATATCTGATGAACATCATGGTTCAAACTAAAAGGGAAAAAGCAATATGGAAATAAACGATGAGTGAAAGTTAACTATTTTTTAATGTAAGGAAGCATGGGAAAAACTCACAATTGTTCTTGTGGTGCAGGACACGGGTATGAATTGACCATGCACCAGCACTGCTATAGAAACACAAGTCAGGCAATGGGATATCTTAGTTTCTTGTACAGATGTAGTGGATGGCCTTGACTTCCACTTGCCCGGTCCCCTGGCCTGCCCTGGGCGCAGCGGCAGGTTGTCGTGGCTTCAGGGAGGATCCATATGGGAGAATTTGCAGCACATCGTCAATGACAAGTTGATCTCAGCTCCCCCGGTGAACAAAATGCTACACAGGTTGTATGACAAAAGCACGTGATTAAATAAGCTACTGCCATGAGGGGAGGGCCATGACACCCCAGCAGGGAGTCAGGAAGATGTCCGAGAAGACCGAAGCCAGAGGAGGAAGAAGCAATGTGGGAGCCCTGCTCAGGGAAGAGGTCACTGGGGGATGTACAAGGCTGTGAGCCTTTCCCAGCCACAGGGTGATGCTTCTGAAAGAGTTGAAATACATTTGAATTTGTAGGGCAAGAGCAGCCGAAGCTGAAACATGCGAGGGACTGAAAAGACTTCGGTATTTTAAGAAAATATACCACCCCAAAAAGGGAGCAATGTTGCAAAAACACTGTAGTTAACTTGATACAAAAGAAAGTAAGCTAGATAATTGCAAAATCTCGGGGAAAAAATAAATCAAACCATCCTTCATCTCTGCCCTGATGGTTTGAAAAGAATATAGCCAGAAAAAAAAATTGAAGTGTGGGTAGGTTTGCTTGGTTTTGAGGAGAAAAATCTACCTGCATGCTGCACGCCAAGGCAGACCTCTGACTACACGAGTTGCTATGCTGGGCTGCTTCGCTCCACGTTTTTGGGCAAGACCAGCTGCTGTGGGAGGCAGGGGTGTGTGTGTATGTACAAGGCAGGAAGGAAGAGAGGCACAGGAGAGAAGTACATTTTAAACTTCAGTATTAAAATAGTAATAATAAAAAAATCTTCATTTAGTAATTTGGATGGCTAGGTCTGACCCAGGGCCCTCATGTGGTGGCAGCATCAGACCAGAATCATCCCAAACTACTCAAAGCCAAACAAGCTCCAAATAACTGTGTGTTTCATATGAAAAAATAGCAAGTGCACATTCAACAGGCCTCGACAAGGCACACAAAACTTTGGCTGGTAAATTCAAAACACAAACCGGGCATTTGAATTCCAGCAACTGTGCATTTTTATGTTTACATATTTCAGCTGCTCAACTCATCACTTTATACACAAATTTGACTAGTCCAACCTTTTTTTACATCAGTAAAAATAATTAAATATATCTCATACAACAGTATGTCTTGCGTATACAAATGCCTTCTCTGCCATTTCCACTCTCACCTGTAGCTTTTCTTCCAACACAGCGATAAGGAAGTGGGTGTTAAGAACTCCTTAATGCCCCCGGAGCAGTGATCCTAATTTCCTCTCAGGTTACACACAGAGTCCTGTCACCTAAAGCCTGTAGCCAGCTTTTCTGCTGGTTCAGAAACTGTTTCACTGACTCCTCATCAGTCTTCACGTGCCATAACTGCACAACCACTGGTTTTGGTTTGTTTTTTTTCCCCCCTCGCATCCAAGTGTATTTGAAGCTTCTGGTTGCCATGGTGAGGGCACCAGAGAAATACCAGAAGGAAACGAAAGCTAGGAGGATATGTATACCATAACCGAAATAAGGGTTTTGATGATACAGCAAGTGTTTACTCTTTGTTTTAAATTTCAGAGTTAAGCTGGAAATTAAAAAAACCCAACCAAACAAACAAAAAACCAACAAAACCATCTTTTCAAATTTTGGATATACTATAGGTCAAGTATCTCAGACCTGATGAAAAGCAATAAAATTAGTCCACTGCATAAATGTAGTACTTTTGAAAATAACAACGCAGTGGCTGAACCTTCTGAACTTGCAGATGTTACTGAAATAAATTTAAATTACTTTTATCTTAAAGATTCAACAACTCCTCAATGCTACTAAGCTGCTCAGATCCACTGATCTTAATTTCTTTCCACCCTTCTAACAGGCACAGAACAACAAACGTGGATCCTATCAGATTCTCCAGGCCATCAAACGCTCCCAGCTTACATGCAGCACTAAGCAAACACGGCTGAGAATTCATTTGATAACATCAGAATATTCTTTGTGAGCAGCGGTCATAAAACTCATATAATTTGTTTAAGACTTATTATGAACAGGCTCTAAGACATTAGCAGAGGTAATGGGAAAAGCTTTTCAGTAGCTTTTAAATTATTTAATTTAGGAAAAGGGCATTGCACATCAGAGAGGAGTAGTCAGATCGCACATCAATATGTGCATGAAGCAGCACATCAGAGAGACGCAGCAGTTTGATGTCTGAAGCTGTCTGGTCAGGGCTGTAGCCCTTACGACACCACGCACGGCACAAAACATACTGTGGTCCCTGAAATACGTTCTCTAATTTATTTTCTTGCTAAAGGATTTAGATTTTCCTACTTGAAAGAAAGAAAAAAGCATGTTAATAAAACAGATTAAATCTGCACCTAAGCCTTCTAGCGTATGACAGTGATTAACCCTTTATGTTTACACCATAACTCTTTGCTCGGAAAATGTACACGTTCAGACAAGCTCACCTCAAGTCCATACACGCTTGTGTGTTCTTAAGAAAGGCCTTATCCTTGCTACATACACCTCATATTCACCAATACTTTCCAGAGGATGAGTCAATGACTATTTCTTTGATCTGACTGCATATATCAAGACTGGGTGAAGATATGAATTCATCTGTCTAAGACTGGGTGAAGATTTACCAGTGAGTAAGCTCTTCTTTAAAATGTGTCTGGTAACCTCTCTTCCTGCTCTTACAAACACCTTCAAACTATTTCCTCCTTGTTGACTGGAATAAACCAGAGAAGCAATAAAGCTCTATGCAAACTTCTAATGCAATATAATTTTGCAGCTACAGAACAAAATTATTATGCACAATACTCATCAGTTCAATTCTGAACCTGTGTTATGCAGACCGGTAACAGGAAAAAAGCTCTCTGGCCCTTTTGTGACAAATACTGTATTCAGGAGGAGACAAGGTAATACTTTTCAGTCTTGACTCTCAAGAACACTACGGCACATCACAGCAGAAACCTGGAAGAAACAATGCAGTTTCTGTCCCCAGATCAGTTATGAAATTTGCTTGATGGACATTCAGATACAAATAACAGTATTTTTAATGCAGTGTCACCTCACATGAGAAATCATAGCAGGATTCCTCTAAACTTTCTATATCAAGAGAAGAGACAATAAAAGGAGGTAGTTGAGGTGAACTGGTAGCTCAGACACCTCCTCTTCGCACACTCAGCTCCCAGGTTCCCCTTTCTCCCTGGCAGATGCCAAGAGCTGAGCACGCAGCCAGCCCCTGGCTTATTGGGACGACCAGTCCCTTACACACCAGAAACTTGCAAACCACAAACAGGCACTTCCCAAAAAGTGCTGGGCTCAGGTTCTCTTGCAGCAGAACACTAACAGCAGCCCAGCGGCTCTTTGTCCTCCAACCTTCTGTTAAAAGTTACCTAGATTCAGGGGTTGCCCCTCTTCATCCCTCTTCCTAAAATCTGCATGCTGACACTGTATCTATTAAAAAAAAACAACAAACCAACCCACAGAGGCTGTGGCAAAGGGATGTTTACTACATTTGGCAGACTTGGCAAAAGGTCCCCCAAAACGTTAAGGAAATAGTCATACACATCAGATTCAACATTGCCTTCGAAAGGACAAAAAACACACATAGAAACCCAAACGAGATCTCTGCAACTTGTTTTTATCTGTTAGGATAAATATCTAGTCTTTGCTGTGAGTCCTGGCTACTCATAATGTGAATATTTTAAGAGGCAAGAGCAGACTCTGATCACATTTTACAATCAAGTGTTTAACATAAAATTATCATGATTAAAGCATTATGCAATACCTCCTCAGAGTATTTTCTTTATAAAAGAGCTTGGCTGCAAAACCGAGCTTACACAAATTGACTTGAAAGTAATAAATTCCTTAGTCAACAGGTTCACATTATACTCAGAGAAATACACAGATCCAAGAGGCACTCCACGACAACACTTTAGCAAACAATCCTGTTATTCATGGATGACTAGAATAGGGTGATTACTAACAGCTGTTTGCAATCTCATTACATACGGAAAAGCTTAAAAAAAAATTACAGAAGAAGCACCCCAATTTACAGAGGAACTGAAGAGAGAAGGATCTGTAAAACTGCTTAACTCCTTTCCAGTCCCGTTATCCTCATTGCTCACATTACTCCCCAAGACCCCCAAAGGCTTATACCCTCACACAGTCCTTACTCCCTACAGCTTCAAAATACTTAAGGCAAGAGTATTACTTTCCAATGTATTAATCAAGTTAAATGCAAACAATGCATGTATTAAAATAAAAATTAAAATTAATATGAGAGTGGTTCAATAGACTTAAGTTTTGTATGTACCCTACACATGTATTGATCTGACACAACCAGTGAACGAGCGCTAATATCACAGAATCACAGAATCCTCGGAGTTGGAAGGGACCTCTAGAGATCATCTGCATCCAGGTGGGTTTTGAATATGGCCAAGTACAGGTGTGATCCCCGCCATGGACATGAAAAGAATACTTAGTCTAGTTTTTAAACAAACTTAACCCAATTAAAAATGTTAACTAAAGCATTCCTGATGCAAACGATAGGTTAATATTCAAACGCAGAAAGCAGAACACCATGTAATGCCCTAATTTGTTCCTATTTGACCAGTGACTCTTTCACTCTCTTCCCTGCTCCTAAGTTTTAATTAAGTACCCTGCAGCCAGCCAGATCTTTTTGTAATACTGCAATGAAGCATAAGAATATAAAAGCATCAGGAGAAGAAACAACACAATAAAGGCTGCTTGTTCACAGACAAAATGCTATGCAAACAAAATGCTGGATAATCTGTTTAACGATTCTTCTTAGAAGAAGGTCCAGAACTATTCTAGCTAGCCGTGACGTAGGTTTCTTTTTTAAGTCTCAAAAAGTTAATCGTGAATCTCAGAAAATAACACTCTCTCATTCTCATCCCCCCCTTAATCCCACTCACAGGGCTCTGCAGTATCTGAGTGACTCTCTTCCGTTGCTCCATCATATTGAAATCCTGTCTCAGATCAGGAGACATGTTTCTCTCCCGAATATACTCTGGGTCATTCTCATTGATGCGATCAAAGTACCGCTCCTTGTGAGGCATCGTGGCTGAGGGAGGAGTAGTGATCACCACCTGACTGGCATCAGTACTCATGCTTCAACACTGCAGATGGTAGGCTTCACCTGAAACAGAGAAAAAAGAGTGAAGAATGATTAACCATTAAAAGCAGAGCACTGAACATCTCTAAGGTCCCTTCCAGCCTATGCCATTCTATGATTCTATGATTCTATGATCACTTCCAAATCTGGACACAAATAATGTTGTTCTTTTTTGTCTCTGCAGAACATCTAAAACGAAAGGAGAAGTGAATGATTATCATAATCAGACAACCAAGGAAAAACACTAGAAAACTGTTCAAAAACCATTAATGAGTTCTCTGATACTGCATAACCATCTCTATTCAAGTTCAAATTAAAAAAAACCTAACAGCATGCAACTAAAAATCGGAAATGAACATAACGTATTTTAAGGCATTGCACTCATTGCTCCCCTCCAAGGTTTCTATACAGCTCTCCTTTCTCACACGTGCAATCAAACACGTCCAGAAGACGGGCATCTCTGTTCAACACGCGCTCAGAGTTCATCTCCCAACTCGTACGTAGACATTCTTCAATTAGAGCATTCCTGAAGCATCTCATAAGCCCAGCTTAAAGACGAGACACCAGGCTGCTCAAAAACTGCCAGGACATCTCCACAGGGTGCCAGCTGATGTTCAGGAGACACTCGAGAGACACCAAGGGAAGTGCAGAAAAGGTCCTACATTGGGTTGCACAGGACTGTGTCCATAGCAAATCACCGAGTTTTAGCTTTTCCCCTTTTGTGTGCAACCATATGCAAAGATTCTCACTGAAGCTCATTCCATTAGGAGAAAACCAATCAAAAATCCTTTCATGTTTCAGTAGAAAGCTACCCTTAAAAGCCTCATTAAAAAAATGTGATAAGCATTTGTAAACACAAACAGAACTGGATCAAAAGCAAAAAAGCAGACACCTAAATTTTCATATGAAGAATCAGTCTCGAAAGCACACTTGCAAACACCACTCCTCAAACGGCTACTGAAGAGGGACATTTTCTCAGGTTTGAGGTACAAAGAGAAGCAAGATTTATAGGAAGAGATAGTGTATTATGAAAATGCACTTCAACATGCAAATATCTACATTCCATAATATATTTAATATAGACATATTTGCATGCAAATGTATTTGGTATGTAAATAATTCACAGCTTCAGAGACAAAAAAGCCAAACATGAAGGAACGAGAGCTGTCGAGCAGTATTAAACGTCGTGGTTTGACATTATGGCATCGGTCGTTTAAAGCGTCCTTCGCTCAATGGCCCAGTTCATCCACCTCTCATTTGGGTCAGTGGGGTATTCTGGGAACAGTGACCTGATGTGGAACGTTTGCACTCCTCCAACTATAACCTTGCACATTTTCCAGATGAAACATTCAGGGAGATCCATGTTAAAAGCAGTTTTCAGCAAACCAAGTCCTCCTCCTGCCTGTGACAAGCCTCTGGTCCTTGTGCTGTGCAGCCACGCCACGAACAAGGCTGGCAGGAGGAGGCAAATTGGTTTGTAGCCAGTTTCCCACACTGACGCCCAAACGGCTTTGCTGGCACGCTGCGAGGGAGAGCGCGAGGATGCAATGCCAGGGCACTGCAGCCCTGCTACCAGAGAGGAAACCCCAGACACAGAACAAGACGGATACCATCTACTGAGCAGGGAAAGCATTAGCAGGTAATGTACAAGAAAACCACGTCTACAACTTTCTTGTATATTAGAGATTATGATAAAAATTTGGATTAAGATGAAACACAACTAAAGCCCTTCTAATAAACAATCGTTACAGGTTGTAGCTTTTTCTGGGTTTTTAAACTTTTTTATTTTATTTTTCAAGGGGAAAACATGATCTGTGGTGCAACATTATCCAGCTGCACACAGAGAGCTTCCAGGCTGTTCCTAGCACGCTGGATAAATGTACCACATTCTGGGACATACAATTTCCATGCTGGAGATGAGCTCCATGAACTCTCATGGCTTCATCACAGAGGCTCTGGAACCATACTGGTGAGAGTTTTACATCTGCTGCTTGGGTGCTGTCTGACCACCAGGAAGCCTGCTACGTGTGATCAACTGGGGATGCTGGGGAAAAGGAAAGGGGTTTGCTTCGTGGAGGTAAGGACCTGAGAAATATCTACTAGAAGTATAAAAGGAGCTTAAGCTTTTCTAAAGGATGAACTATTGTCTCTTTCAGCTGAAAAGCACTGAAGCAGAAGAATAAACCTCTTGGGATAGCACTGAGGGATATGATCACAGCTTGGCTTCCCTCTGTTCAGCTTAGAAGATATACCCTTATTAATGTAACCACGTATTATGTCTCATCTCCCCTCTCCCCAGAAATGGTGGGGTTTAAGTGAAAGAAAAAAGCATCATGAGAAGATACAAGACCATGAGCTCACTCTCCAAATGCCACAAGGTATGAAGAGCTTGAGACAAGACCTCTCAGCCTACACTGCTCTGCACCAGGGTAAATACCTCCTTCTGAGCCAGAACAGACACCTGCCAGCATCTGCTGGGAATCAAAAACAGTCTAGAAATGCAGATGGTGAGAATCTTGCTTGAATCAGTGACCAGCTGTGACTCCTGCGCTTCAGTTACTTCTTCCCAGGACTTCTCTTAACCAACTGTTTTTCCTAAAATGTTCCTGAATCCTGCTAATCCCAAGTGGCAAACCTGCTCTACTGCTGATCCACTTGGTTGGTTGGACTAACTACACGCATGTCTGAACTTCAAAAAACTTTTATTGTTATTATTGTAGGTTTGCAGGGCATAATTAGTTCAAGTCCGTTACTTTACAATTCATTCTTACAGTGACAGAAAAGCCCATTCATCTGTAAAAAGACACAGATGTGGCTGGCAATACCTAAAATCCACAAAAGAGATTTTTCTAATTGCTTTGGACTTAATTTTTCCTACTTTCCTTTCAGACTGGTTTATTACCTCTAGCCACTAAGATTACAACATTAAAGTCCTTGTACTACAAAAACCCCTTCCGTTACTGAACATAATATGAGTATTGGGTCCAGTTCTTATTAGGTCTGGTTCAATGCCTGCTCTGTTGGACCCAGGCTGACTCTCATATAACCCCTACTGTTCAGTTGGAAAATTTTCAAACAAATAAGCCATTCTTCTATTATTTATTTGCATCTTGAACTGATTTTTTTTTAAAAAAAAAGAGGACATTTGTTAAAAATGTGCTTAGCTCTTGGTGATCTAAAAATCCATAGCCTCTTCTCAGCACAGGACTGGCAATGACATAGAAGTATTTGCAGAAAAACCAGATCTCAAAATCTATCAGTTGTGATAGAGGATTCTCTTTCTCTCCTGCCCGTTTTCTGGGTGAGATTCTTTTGCGCTTAGAAGAAAAATCAGCTCTGCTGCAAGGCTACTTTTGGCTTCCACCTCTTCCAATGATGTTCATGAATTACAGGAAGTGAGTGAGCTACCATTTTCCTCAGCACTACTAGCTAATGTTTCTTCTGCATGCTATACCACCTGAGAGACTGAGGCACGGGTAGAAATGAGAGACCATATGTCCCTATAACAACAAGACCCTACACCTAGACTGGTCAGAAAGCACAAATATACACAGAGAAATCAAAGCTACACCAGATCTGATTTTGTCCTGGTGAGAGCCATCACTCTTGCTCAGCTGAGACACAAATCTTAGCCCAGGTCTAGCACATATATGTTGTCATTCCAAAAAAGGATTCAAAGTATATAGAAGTATACAGTTCTCCCACCTACGGTTCAACTCCTTCAACTAGGGGCAAAAGAAACTTAAGAAGAGCAAGTCAGCAGGTGTTTTCCTCACACAGAACCCCCATCTCTGCTGAAAATACTTTCAGGGAGCTGTGAAAGAGGCTCAGAAGCTCTTGCTGCAGGGTAGCTTGTTAATCTAACTGTCCAGTAATGCCCTCCTGGTTCATGCTGAACTCTACTCTGATAGTGCTACAGAAGAAAACAGGTCGTGTCCTCCTCTGCTTTGATGCCTTATACAGCTCAGGGGTTTGGTCTCCATATTCTCTTCTCTATCTTATACCCATAACTGGGCTATAGAGAGAAAGTAGAACATTCCACCTCTGTTAGGAGGCTGCGCATCTCTCTACTTAAAAGTAAGTTTTATTTAACTAGAGCTTCACATTTAGTCCAGGAACTTGGAATAGCTGATTTTAAAATACAACATTAAGTCCTGAGCATCCCCATCTGATACTTTGTAACGCCTGAGTAACATGCTGTGCTGCTTTTGTTGGAATAACTGTTTTCAGTGTCAAATCACAAAAGCATCTCAAAAATAATAATGAGGTCAGAAAAACAAAGAGTAATGAAGGGGGGAAAAAAAGTGAGAGACCAAATGCGAGGAAAATTTATCTTGCCAAAACCACCCCAGAAAGTACCATTTTTATGTATTTGAATCTTTCATAACGTACAGAATGTGTATGTAAAAATAAACACCATGAGAGAAAGACAGAGCGACAGAAAAACAATTAAATCATTAGATCACCTAGCAACGAATTGTCAGCCTACCTTTTATGCTGATTTTTTATGGCTGGTTTCAGACATCCCCATTTTCTCTATGCAGTACAATCCATCTGCCTGAGAGTTTCCGGCGCCGCAACCCAGCAGCAGCGGGCACGCCGCATCCTTAGCAGGCACGACCGATTTCAGGTCTGAGCACTCGAGCTAGACTACATTGCATCTGAGCACTTCTTTTTTAAGGAGCACATTGTGTTATTCAGCTCTTGCTATTCCTCGCCTGCTTGTTTTTAAGGAACAGTCTGCTCTTTCTTCCCCACCTCCACTATCTTGTGTGCCAGGAGACTTGTTGGAAGCACGCTGGGTGTCTCTTGATCTCAGTTCCAGCCTCCCCACGGAACAGGCAGGTTCCAGTCTGCATCAAAGCCTCGGCTTTAGCCAACACTGTCCGCTACACAAAGTAAGCTGGCAGAAAGAAATATTCTTAAGGAATATCAAGGAACGGTTAAGAGGCACAGGAAAATATGTAGGAGAATACTGACAGAGAAGAGGGTCACCATCACAGTCTTCTGGCATTATAAAGTCAACTGTTCGCCTGCTCTCCTATAAATTTTAGTAATGATATATAACTGAGTAATTGAATCTGTTCTAGGCAAAAATATTATTTGGATAAACACCTCAAAACTAAATTAATGTTTTTAATTCTCCTCACCAGAACATCAAATACATAAATATCTGATAATGCATTCATAGATTTTCTGTTTGTTTGTGTTTTGTGGGGTTTTTTTCTTTTGATTTTTTTAATGGTACAACAGGTTTGGGTTTCATTTATCAATCTCAGCTTACACACTTGTAAGATAAGTAAGATGTATGTTCAGACGTTAGCATTTTCAAATGCAATTCGAGGAACTGAAAATGCTTCTGCTACACTAGATAGGATAGCATTTGTTCAAAGTTACATTAACTGATTTTACCAATATACAATGATTCTATACACTAGCACCCAAGTCAAAGTACACCTTTAAATCAGCATAAGTCAGCATTTGCTTAAAAAAAAAAAAAAAAAGTAGTCACACCTTCTCCCATCCTTCCCAGCCTTCAACCTTTCCCTCTGTGTCAACTCTTCAGAATCCTACCAGCAGATGTTTTTAAGGTCAGATGGTGGAATGGGTAGCTCGGGTTTTTGGCGGTTTGTTTTATTTGGGTTTTTTGAGTTGGCTTTTTTTTTTTTAACTTTGCTTTTTAAAACAAATGGATTTATTTTCAGCTGTATCAGTTTGCCTAGCCAGTTAACTGCACATCCACACAAATGTTTGATTTTGAAACAGACGGTGATGACACAAGGGTGCCTAATACCACTTCTCCTAGTAGCAATGCAGCCACAGTTTGTCATACATCAGCCCAAACTGGTTACAAATCAAATATTCTAATCCAGCCTTGCATATTTCATTTAAGTCATCCTGCTTTTAAACAGACTAAGCTAATAAAATCATCATCATCTCCTTTCAGACACCACATTAAAGAGACTATGTGGCGGCAGTATATATTTTTCCTAGGAATTAAGAACTTGAGCATATTTGAACCTTGTTTCTGTGTTAAATCTAAAGCATTACTTTTTCCCAATTAAATGGAGCAATATTAAAGGCAACATAAATAATCAAGATGTGGCACTTGCACTTTGCTAAGTCTAAATTGGCACTGAGCCAACTGAACTCTTCACTGTGAAAAAAGTGAGCTAACGTAGCTGGTTACTGACAGCCACCCCGAAAATGAGGGCGATACCTTTACCTTTAACTAAAGGTGTGACATTTTTTCTCTGGTAAGGAAGGCTCCATGTAACACACCCAGCCTGTAGCAGGTGCAGCCGGCGCCTTCACATTTGCAGGCCAGCCTGCCAACGTTTTGCCACACAAGCAGCGGGGAGAAAAAAAACCCCGCAAGCCAAGAATGATGGTCTGATGTATCCAATATGCTCCACCACATGGCCATAAATGATATTTGCATGTGTTAAGTCTCACTGACGAATGGGTATGCTTAAGTCTCTAGACCCAAACCACTTTATTCATGCACTTTTGGGTATTCCTTCACTGCTATGTGACAGTTTTTAATGATAGAGAGTAACTCCATGAGTGAATTACCCAGTTACCCTTTCCTGGGTGACATAATGATAAAAGACAAAACTGGTCTCAAAAGGACAGCCTCTAGAGTTCAGATCCAAGGTCCGTTTTGCCCAGCATTGAACCTCCTGTGCTGTGGAAAGGCCGTATCTGGGCTCTTTTCCATCACTGTATTGAGCAGGCAGCAGCATTGGGGCTTCCTTGCTTCACTTCATAAAATGGTGTTTTCTTGTTTTACTAGCAAATTGCTAAGGTTGTGCAGACAAACATTTTGAGATTGTACTGTCCTTAACACAAAACATTCACGTCAGAACAAACCCAGTCACACAAGCAAATTAGTCACAAAGAAGTAACAGAGGAGGAACGCAGAGTTTGTTGGTGAAACAATGCACATGGATACTCCTGCATCGCATCAGGAAGGGGGTGAAGGCACTATGAGAAACATGAGAAAGCACCAAAATGTTAATTATTCACTATAAATCCTCTTTTACTGCTGGACACAGTTTGCCACAGCAGTTATCTATAGCCAAGCTGTTATCTATAACAGTATGATACAAGCAAATAAGAACTATTAACTTGTAACTTTAAAGAGAGTTTTTTGTGTCACAAAATCCCTTCTTTAAGAGAAGGAGGTCAGTTACGCACAGATAAAAGATAAAAGGCTTGTTTGTTTTTTCTCTCTTAACTTGTTTCTTTAAAACAAAATTTTCTGTTCAGTAGTTACATTTCCTCCTTTATTTATTTGTTATTTTTATAACTAATTGGTTCACTGCAATTTGGCAGAAATAGTTTTAAAGATGAGTTATATTTTGCTCAAGTGTAAGTTTTTATTTACATACGTAAATGTGTGTATACATTTTGAAAGAACATTAAGCCGCACTTTGGAGTGCTGATAGTTGTCACCTCTGCCTGGGTATGCAGAGTGACTGGCCCTATGTAATGATGCGGAGTCCATGGACAGGGACTATTTCAAAGGTAATTTTAAAAATCACCTCCTTAAATTGAGTAAAAATGCTAAACAGCTAATAAATGATTTTTTTAATCTGTAAATAGTTTCTGTACTCAATAGACTTGAAAAGTATGTCACTCCTACCTCACACCCACTTTTCCTCTTTCTTTCATCTTCCATGTTATACTGAAGTTCACGAAAAAGCACAGTAAAAATGAGCTCTATGAAGAGAATGTAGGTTCTCCTGGTTTAAGCTGACTTTCTGTAGCAGCATTAAATTAAAATTTCATGCACAGGTTATAAAATCACTCAAAAAGAGCTGAACTCAAAAAGAGCTGAACACCAAGCTTAAATACCCTGCTTCTACCCAAAGGCAAGACCGCTGTCTGGGAAGAAATGTAGCAGAAACCTAAGGAGATGTACAGGAGCTGCCAGAGAAAAGAAAACCTCTCCCTATGGCATATGCAAAAAGCTTTCTCACACAAAGCACAGATGATCCAAGAAACAATAGAAAAGAAGTTACTTCGCCTGCTTAACATTTTTCTGCTCAAGTCCACTTTGCTCCAGGGTAAAAATTCACCTGCTGCTCACCGAAAGCCTCCTCCCAGCTCCACTGCTCCAGATGATTTGCTAAGGACCAGAGCAGCACAAACCACTGCAGATTTTCAAGCTGCAAGCTTTCCGAAGCTCTATTCCCTTACAGCATTTCGGGCTTTGGCAAAGGAGAAGGATGTGAATGTAGAAGAGCTCTGGCAGACGAGCCAGCCCAGCGCCGGCAGCAGCTCTGCTGCTCGGGCACAGCGTTTGCTCGTGACCACCCTCAGCCACCTCCCAGGCAGCAGGATTGCTCGACCTGCAAGAATTGAACCAAGTCTTCTTTGGAGGTGGATTCTTTCGGCAAATCCAAATGAAGATAAAAGCACTGGCTCTTTCCCGATGCCGTCTCGACGCTTAGACTATGAAGAATAAACTACACATCCAGATTTAGCCACTTCCAAGAAGGATATTGAGAGCTCAAGGCTCAGCATGGCCCTGATGGGCTCTCCCAGATGGGCAGAGACTTTGGCTCTCACTGACCCTGTTTTATTACCCCTCTTTTACAGATGGCAGCATTTACCCACCCACATCAAACCTATTTGGATGCCCGAAACAAAGGCAATAAATACTACTAGCAAGTATTTACATATTTCAAGGAACCCATCAGTGATCTCAGCACTTACTGGGAACTTCTATCCTGTATTTATCCATTCCTGACACTAACTGATATCCTACAGAATTAGTATCAATAAGGGATACAAGTAAACCATGCCTGCAGAGCAAAAGTCAGATTATTTGCGTTTGACCTTGGTTAAGTCAGGGAACCCCTCAAAATAATGTCAGGGAGCTTTAACTCCATATGTGCATTTCAGTGTTACTATAAAATGAGAAATGAAGACATAAATATCAGTATTCAACAAGAATAACTGTTTCTGGCTTTCAGTTTTAAAGATTGAGATATAATCCAAATGTTGCAGTACCCAAGCAGCTTCAACTTGGGGTTCTCACAACCCTGCTCCTATTCATGCTACAAAGTGATAGGTTACAAGTGAGGAAGAAGGAGGGGAAAAGAAAAAGAAGAAAAAGAAAAAAAGAAGAAAAAAA
The DNA here is from genome assembly GCF_000703405.1 of Apaloderma vittatum. Classification (NCBI taxonomy): domain Eukaryota; kingdom Metazoa; phylum Chordata; class Aves; order Trogoniformes; family Trogonidae; genus Apaloderma; species Apaloderma vittatum. Next base: position 57,122 of record NW_009725530.1, read on the forward strand.
GAGACAGTATTTTGAGTGCCTCTAGTTTCCGAGAGAAGAGATATCTGGTAATGAAAAAGCTAGTTAGTATTTTCCAAAATATTTTAACAATAAAAAGCTTTGGTTCTTTTTTTTTTTTAATAAAAGACTTATCTCTGCTTATCTACATAATCACTTGTGGCTAAGTTACCTAAAAATATTTCACGAGTCAGTAGACAACAGAGAGCTAAATTAGAAGATTACGTTCTGTTAGTACTTATCCTCATTAAGCTGTGAAAGTACGCAAACACATAACCCCCACGCATAGACAAGCAATGGCTGAAAAATCTCCTTAAGTGCTTTGAAAAGGATGAAACCTAGGTTCCCCTACAATTTAAACTAAGAAATTATCTGTGAGAAAAAACACGTAACTGGAAAAGTTGATTGCAGACAAAACCTTTCGCCTTTCGCAACTCCCTTCCTCTTGCAATGAGAAGCCTCCAACTTCCTCTGGTGACTGTTCTCTTGGGCTGCCTCCGAACCGCACAGATGCAGGGAGGAAAAAAAAAAAATCACTCTTTATGCAGATCTACACAGAGTTATGAAGTAGAACCACCAAGTTTGCTACACAAATAATAATTTTTTTTTAAATCCCAGTGGTTTACACCAACCTGGAAAGCACCATTTGGAATAACAAAGGCTTTCCCCCCCACAATCTGCAAGAGCCCTCCTCGGTCACTGGGACAACGTGTGACATTAGATAGCAGGGAAAACTCTTATAAAGCCTTCTTGATTTATGGCAGTTTGATTATCCTCGGAAATGTCACGGCCAAAGCAGCTGCCTCCTGGGTTTTGCTGGAGGGTCGGAGGCTGTGACGGTGGGCAACCCCGATGATCGACACGAGGCAACTGCTGGATGTTACGAATGGTTACATGGGCCACCCATCTCGTGTGCAGCAGCATGCAGCCAAACCTTTTTATAGCCCAAACCCCTGGAGTTCCTCCTCTTCACATCAAATCCTGACCTTGACCGCCAGCGAGAGCTCAGTGTAGACCCCGTTGAAGACCACCGCCACGCACTGCTCGTACAGACCCGCAGCCCAACGCCCTCCGCAACTTGTAAGCGAGAAATGGGAAACACCGCCAAGAGCTAGTCTCACTGGGGACATTTGTAATTGGAGACTTGAAGAAAAGATGAAATTGTGCCAGGTCTTCGATCGCAAAGTCTTCAGGACAAATTGTATCTTTATTTATATTAGGCACCACACCCTGCACAATTCCCCCAAGTTCATCTGGGGATCTCTGAATCACTCTACTATAAATTTTAAATAATAAGCAGCAACACAAGTCACATTAATATACCAATATCAGCTCATCCATGTCAGAATAAATTGGCTATCTTCACAAAAAGTAATTTTTAGACCTGTACATACATTCTTATGTTAAACAATGCAACAAACAAACAGCAGCATTTCAAAAAAGCTGCTTTATGATATAGCAAAAACCTTATTTAGATAAAACAGCACAACTGCATATACTGATTTCACATACAAAGAACAGGCATACTAAAGGAGTAACTGAGGGATCAATGAAAGTGCGAGACAAACTAAGCCAGCCAAGCCCCGGCCTGACTGTGCAGCAGGTACACTGCCATTGACTGGAATGAGAAGCACTGAAAAAAACTTATGCATCGAGAGAAAAAGCTACACATTTACTCTAGTAAATGCTTCAAAAAAACCCAAACTGCAAATTGAGGTGTAGAGAGAAAGCTCTGTTGGTAGGAATTTAACAGCTTATACCAGCCATGGGATGGCACAAGGAACAAAATCCTGCAAATCACTATTGCCAAATTATACAGTGTCTTTTCTCACATTATTCAGTCTCCAAAGGATCTTGCTTTTTCTCCATTTCTAGAATTTGTTCTGCTTTAACATATGGGACGATTTTTCCCCTCCTTGGTTCATTTGCAAATTTAAGTGTTAATGTGTTACGACTTGTATGAAAAAAGTAACAAACACGCAGAATTTGACAGAGGTTATGGCTGCGTGGCTAAAATGTACAAAATAATCATCTTTAAAGGACTTAAGTTAAGCACACCTTATACTGCAGTTTTCATATTTTCCTGGCTGGCTTGAGGCGATCCTGCCCCTCCCAATTCACGTGTTTCAGCTCTCCACCTCTCAAAACGCCATCCCCTAGCTGGACTAGCACACCTCTCCATGAAGCTGGGGTATAAAGTGAGTCCACAAAGAGATCGGGGTAAAAATAATTTGGGGTAGGAGGGCAGGGGAAGGTATGGAGGAGAAAAAGGCCACATGGATGTTCAGGGGGTAGCCAGTCCTGTCCTTTCAAGTTCAAAAGGCAGCTACTTAATTAGCTGCGTTCAAAGCACATTGCTTTAATTAACCTTCCCAGGGAAATCCCTGGGATTTACAGTGGTTCAGCAACACTGCTTCTGTCTTACCCGCACTGCTAAAATTATCTGCAGCTTGCTTCAAAATAACTAAAAAAACCCCCAGCCAGCTCTAACTAGTAAATACATAAAGTTTCCCTTGCAGTCAAAGTTTAACCTATATAAATATATAAAATAATCTCAATTGACCTGGCCTGCATTTGACCTGCTCCTTGTTTCTGCCACCTTTTGCTCATGGTCCTAGAAAAGCAAACTGAATTTAGAGAGTCAAAGGTCTTCTACACCTTCAGGAACGGAAAATTACCGCACTAAATTTCAAGCAATCCAGTCTGAAGTCAAAGGGTCATTTAGGACTTAACCGCAGCCCTGAGCAGAGAAGCAGATATGCCCAGAGCTGTGGCCAGCACGTCCCTGAACAACCGCTGAAGAATTACTACCAACAGCGCGGGCTATGGTGAGCCACCATTAAGCATGGTAGAGAGTAGAGGGTTTTTGTTAGAGTCAAAAGCAGAATGTGTAAGTATTGCATAATTACGTTACTATTATTTTGCAATGCAAGGAAGCAATTATCTACTTTTATCCCATGATTCTTTCTCCATCATCACTTGTAAGCACTGGAAGTCTAGATAAAATAAAAGACACTCCACAACAAACTACTCCCCATCACAGAGTGTGGATGCATCCTGGCACACTATGCGAAACGTGGGGACTTGCGAACATCTGCAGTGGCTGTTTCTAGAATGCAAATCCAGCCTGACATTGAACACTTCTCCTCAAGATTTAAACCATCCTCTTTTCTGACCTAAGCAGTTGCATGAAGCATGAATACTGTCACATCTAAAGATGAGATGGGCCAATGGACTGGGCACAGAACTTCCCAGCAGCCAAGGTGGCACAGGCACCACCATCCACCACAAGACAGCTTCAGGAGGCACTTTCCATTAAAGCCCTGTCACGCAAGTGAAGAAAAGCTTCTTCATGATTTCTCTTAGAGGAGAAACGAACCAGGCGTTTAAATGAGGTGCAGCACCAGCAACTCAGAAGTCCAGCTGCAAAGACCTTGGTTATCATTTTGAAGGCACATGCAGCTTTTAATCAGTCACACGTGCAGCATGAAAGACTCTCCTTCAAGTCCCAAACAATTCTTCCAGTTTTGACTTCTACTGGTTTTTTGTTTGTAGTTTCAAGAACATTCTGAAGCCAAAAAATATATTAGATGGATCTGTCTCCTAGACAAAACTATTTCAATATAATGTGTTATGACAAAAATCCATAAAATAACATAGAAGTTGTTTTATCTGAACTTCCAAAGCTCGTTTGTAAACCTGGCCTTGAAAATGGTATTTGTCTGTTTGCAATTAAACCTGCTTATGCTTATACTCAATGTAAGCACTAGCACTAGCTGGAGTTTGAGTGCAGAAAGATGTGGGGGACAAGTATTTCCTCTTAAATAAATTGTTCTGAATCAAAAGCAACCAATTTAAAAATCAATTAACAATTGCTGTAAAAACAACTTTGTGTTCTCAGCTTTTGTGATGCTTATTTTTGAGTATCTGAATAGTTCATGGAAATCATCCTAGGTAAACATGGTATTTCAGTTCAAACTAGAAGAAAACAACTGATGATACAAGGAAAAAGAAATGTCTGAGGCTATACAGATTTCATCTGCTTGAGGAGTGAAAGTAAATCACATCTTTTATATGGCTTTCAGTTATCCTGTTCACTTACATATTGGGCATGGGCTTTTGTGTTTGTTTTTTTAAAAAAATTATTCTGTAAAAGCCTGTCACTTTTCAAGGAATTCGAGATCTCTGTATTAATGTAAGAACGTGCCAAAAAAAATACCACAAAACTTGATTAACCAAGTGCTGAATAATAGGTGATTAGATGCCTGCCAAAGGCTCACTCCTGACAGCTTCCCCCGACGTGCTGGAAGGCTGCAGAGGGAGGACACGGACCCTGGGCAGGCAGAGCTCTGTGGTGGCCACGCCAGGGCTGCGGCTGAACGGCATCTTTTGGGGAACTCATTTCCCAATCCAAAAAGGAAGCAGGAATCTGCAGGAAAAATCTTGCCTCAGGAGCCTGGGCTGAAAGGTTTCTGGAGGAGTACCAGCTGAGGCTGCTTTTAGAGTTGGGCAGCGTTCGGGTTTTTTTAATTCTATTTTTTAAGATGCACTGTTCTAACTTGCTAATTTATTGCATTATTTTGGGCAGAGAGATAGCTGGGTTTCTACTTTTTGGTCTTAATTAGGGAGCAATGCTTCCAGTATCTATTGGAACAAGCATTTAAGATGCCATTTGTGGGTTGCTATGTTTTGTTGTTGTTGTTGTTTTGTTCTTTTTAATTCTCTGGCACCCTGATACAGGATTTTGATTTCTGCCTGCCTCATCAGTATTACACTCCCTCTCTGTGACAAATTCTCAAAACTCATCAGAGTTTGTACTGCAAAGCAGTCAGGAAGAAGTGATGAAAAATACACAAAGTTTTGTCCTGTATGAGCAGACTTTTTCTTGAGACTTCTGGCTTCAAATTCAGAAAAGCTGGATTTCATGAGGAAAACCACTCCCACCTGATGAAGAGCCCCTCTCTCTCACAGAGTACAACTGTAAAATTACACAACAGGATCCTTGAAAATAGTTTTTCATTAGGTCTATCCTCTGTTCATCTTGTTATATTCAAAGTGGTGTTTGTAACTGGGTGATACTGGACTAGAAGACTAAAGTTAATGGAGCTGTTTCAAGTGGCTCATGTTTCTGAAGTTATCTGAAGGATGCTGTCACATTAATGAGGCATTGGATACAAAGCTTTTAAAAACTACATATCTGATAACTAAATAACAAATCACAAAAGTGAAGTGGCAGGAGTGAATATGTGCACAGCGTGCTCAGGCATGATCTTATTTTCACAGAGCAGCAGGTGAACAACAAGCATGTACTTGGACCTCTTGGTGACATGCAGCATGAGCAAAGAACAGTTCAGTCATTTAACAAAAAAATCCAAAAAACAACAACCCCCAGAAAACCACCTCCCATGCTAAATTAAGCTCAATCTATGAACAAGCACAATTTTGCAAACACAGACAGTCAAACGGGAACTCAGATAATCATATGGAAGAGCCAATACTTCTCTTTCTTTTAATAACAAGTAGTGTTTGTGCCCATGGTGGTGGTGCTTCCTGAAACACAAACAAACATAGCAACAGATATGTTTGGAAATGTGAATTTGTAATAAAAATTTTAAACCAGCATGAACCGACAAAACATACCGAAGGCTAGTCAGTGTTAAAAGTGGTATCCATAAAGAGCACAGGTGTAAACCTGTGAGGAGATGAGCATTTAAAATTCCCCGAGTGCCAGTGAATGATGACCTGAGTAAGTTCTACCTGAGCAATAAGAGCACTCAGTAGAGTTGATAATTGTACTTAACAGGGGTAGAATGACTCCTATTTTTTTTCTTTCACACCCTGTTCTTCCATTTCCATCAGCATCCTTATCACTACCAAAAACATCAACTGATACAAATCATGACATTCAAGTGATTCTATGTAAAAAAACAAAAATGAAAACTTCCTTTTCATTGTTATTCTTGCAGCACATCTGACCTCCTCAGTCCAAACATAAATGTTTCATTAAAAAAAAAAAAAGCAAGAAAAAAAGCCAAAATGAAAAATCTGAACGAATGGTTACACAGGCTCAGAATATCAGTTAAGAAATATAGTTGCCCTGAAACATTTAAAGAGAATACAAAAGGGCCTCTACAACAGTATAACCTTTGCCTCTGTCTGCTAGCATCACAGTTTACACTGTTTCCATGGAAACCCTCTGCAAACATATGAATGTTCTTGTTGCATTAGATGTTGAACAGAAAATCCTTTGTGGCAACTCTGGAGGGCCATGGCCAGTGCCAACCTCCCAGCGGAATAATGCCCTTCACTATGCCTTGCCCAGCAGGCTCATGACACACTCGCTCACATGGTCCAGCTGCTGCCATCACTTGTTTTTCCTCATCTGACAAAAAAAAAAAATTTTTTTAAAAAACAGACATGCAAATCCTAACTTTTAAATAGCTCTTCCCACATGGAGAGGCCATTTTTTCCCCCGTCAAACTGATGGTGAAGTCTCCAGTCCTTGACCCTCAGATGCAACCCAGGAGCTGCAGAGTGAGGCACCGACTGGGAGGCTTCCAGCAGGCTTCCAGTCAGGGCACTGGGGAATACATTTACATAATGAGTAGACAGCTACCCAGAAAGGGACTACCACAATCCTTCATTATTCTCCATATTTTGAGAAGAAAAAAAAAACAACCAAAAACCCAAATCACACAAAACATTTAACAAAATGCCTAAAATTCTCAGGATGCAACAGCTACAGCAATTCAGAAGTGAACACTAGTTTTCTCATCACGGAAAGATCAACTGACCTACACATAACTCGTGTCCTGGATGGGCTCCTCCTCCAGCAACAGAGGCAGAAAAACTCTACCCAAGACAGTCTGAAATGTCAGCAGGAGGGCTGGTTTCTTTTTTGGTAGTTAAGGGGGTGTGTGTGAGTGAAAGCTGGGGAACTAAGAAATTTGTTTCCGTTTTACAAAGGAGGAGCTACCATCAAACATCTGACTTTCTTCAAAATGCATGTCCGCTCTGCAATCTTAAATGTTCCACTAGAATTGAGACACAAGTGTTTTCTAGAAAAGTGACTTAAATAAATGCACCTTTAAGAGTAACGGCACTCATATCTGGAGCATGCCTTGTTTGTAGATTAAACTGTTTCCTTTTACCCTCATTTCGCTGAAACAACAAATTCATAGTACAGCAAGTTTGTCTCTAATTTCTGAGATATTAATGGCATAATTTATCTAATTGCTTAGAGATGCGCACCATCTCGGGAAGGACCACGGCTCCAAAGGCTGCATTCGAGATAAAATCAGATCCATGGACTCTGCATGGGAGGTAAAAGCCTGCCTGTCCCAGTCCGTGTAGAACTGGAGAGGACTTTAGGTTGTGATTGAACACTTGGGCAATTCAGCCTTTTCCAGACACAGCGATAAAAATCAACGATGTACTAATTTTGTCTTAAAAGCTGCAAAATGAAAGCAGGTAGCTTTTGTACCAGGGAAAAACAAAACAAAACACACTGAAATGAAAGAAAAAACAAAACAAAAACCCACTTCTACGTGGTCAACACTGTTGGTTCCAAAGTTTTTTTACATCCCTTTCTCAGAGCGCAGCCTCAAGGGGAAGCCCTCCAGGCTCACTCACGGCCACCCTCGCCTCCCACCAGCCTGGGCCCAGTGCATCAGCCACCAAATTAGCTCCGAGGATGGCCAACCTCTCCTTTTAGCCTCTCGCAGCTGGGATCTAATGCTTTAATAGCCTATTGTTCCCTGCAGTTGCCTCAATGAGATAAAACACCAAAAGCAAGCCGGGGTTTCCTGAGGGGAAGCGAATTCCCACCGTGCATCGTGGTGGCAGAACGCTGGCCAAGGGCTTGGCCTCACCAGGGGCCAGCCCACCCTGTGACTTGGTGGGGAGGTGACGCGCTTGTTTCTGCTCGCAGGAACATCTGCTGGGCAAAGCTCCTGCCCGTCACCGCCCGCAGTCCCTTCCCCCTGGATCTGTGCAAAACCATAGTGACTCCCTCTGCACGTGGCTGTCACTATAAAAATACTACACTGACAGTCCTACGGCTACAGTTTGGCTCCTACCTGATGACAGTTTATGATCTGCTCCTTGCCTCCAATTTCAGAAGGATTGAAAATGTTATGGTTGCTACTAAGGTGCAGTAAGTTTCCAGGGTGAGGGCAGTCTGAACATGGGGCTGGAGCACCAGGTTACAGGTAATAATGTTTGAGTGCTGGGATGGGAGAAAGGACACAGCAGACAAATTAATCCAACGATACTGGAAATTATAAGATTGAGAAGCCACTCATATTTTCACCACATCCTCTTGTCCAGTAAAGAAGAGCACTGAACATCATTAATGTCCCACTAATGAGACATCCAACTGCCCAGAACACAGCAATAATGAACGTGAGCTCTGTTTCCACCAAATCTACCAGAAAGATTTGTACGAGCCTGCTTTCCCACCGACACGGACACATGACTCCCATTAGCCTTAATGAAGGACAAACGCATTCAGTGGGAGAGAAATTTCTCAAGGTTGCATAACCAAGCTGCGGCACACTGAAGACACAGTATGGACTGCTAAGAGAAGTTAGTCAGCCCAAAACCACAGCGACAGGTCAAATTCTCACATAATTTTCCCATTAATTTGTTCAATTTTTATCACAATTAGAACTTCCTAGCTTTAGGCAAGCCAAATCATTCAGAACTTGTCTTACAGCAAAATTATGGGAAAGCAAATCGGATAGTGGGAAGTCCAGCTCCTATTTTCAGGCTGTAAAACATAACTTCAGATATGTTCTTTATCTTAATGCATTGTCCTCGTATACTATTCTTGACTCCACTGTATATAAATTCTTACTTCTGCAACAATGCAAATTTGTTGACAGGATGATAGGTTAAAGTTTATCTTTCAGGCTGCTTCCCTTGCACCAGTCAGAAAAATCTAGTTATGCCAATTTATGTCCCTTTCAGTGCTCAGTGAGGCGAGGAAACAGAGTGAAGTGCCAGAATGTGGAAACAATGCAAAAAACTAATGCCAGAACTGAGTATCTCACTCCTAGGATAAGCTCTGCATGCACTCACAAAACTTTGGGATTAATAGTGCATATTTTGAAACTGCATTTAGGAAAAACCTCAATTCCAGATGTTGATAAATCTACTGAAAGAAGCTGTTTCTTCACCTTTTCTCCCCAGTTCAAGTTAATTTATTCTGGTGCTTTGCCTTTAATTTTCGGGGAGATGGTGGTTTTTTTAGACACCAGAAAATTGAATTTCACATGCAATTTAAAAATAATTGGTCATATGTTTCTAATAAGAATCTGATGTAATCTAAGACATTCAATGCTATTACAGTATACATTAATGAAGGCTGCTTCATGCATTCTGCTATAGCTTTAAATGAGAACAAACTTCTCTATTATCTCCCACTATAATGACTAATATAGGAGTACATCTAGTCTGCTACTAGTTACACACACGATAAAAGTCTATTAGCACACATTCACAGAAGTTGAATTACTTTGATATAATAAACTGAGATAGGGAGCTACAGTGCAAAAACTGCTGTAACTCTGTGATCAGCGCTGCATTTTAGAGTCACGTGTTAAAACGTATTTTCCAAATCGAATCAAGATTACCTACCTATTTGTGTGCAGCTGTAAAACACAAACGCTGAACAGACGCAACCACAAAACCAAACCCAACACATTTAATTTATTTCATAAAGTTAAAAATCAAAACCTCGAAGGCTAGCACAGCAAATCATGGCACTGCCCGGCAGCAGGACGACCCCCGTGCCCGATGTGATTGTGCTCACTTGAGCTGTCGGCATACTCAGAACTCTGAGCCCAGCTCTGCTGCTCCTGGCGTTCCCCTGGGCTTAAGCGGAAGCAAAAATCAGATCACGTATTGCTCAAACACATGTACGACGCAGAACAACTGAGGCAAACGGAGTAACTGATTTACGGATTACACAGATATTAACTACACTGGAAAACCCCATTCAAACACAGAAATTCTAACTCACCAGTCATGTCACGGTATTGATGATGCTAATCATGCAAGTCTGAAATTGAAGACAATCAAAATACATGACAACTTTCTGCAGCATCCATCCCCAACTGTTCTGTCAAACACACAACGGCAATAGGACAAAGCATCTTTATGACAGGAATAAAAGGCTCTTTAACTGCTTCTTTTTTATTGAATGAACCCCCTCTCACACAAAGTTCATGCAACGATGTCTCGAGCTTTAGCATTGCCAGATCATCTATTTGATTAGTCAACTAAAGCTTGTAAGTCATATGCAGAATAATCTGAAATATTTATTAATTGCACTTAATTACTTCATGTAGCAAGTCACGTGGGCGCTTAATATTTATTTTAGTTGAGATATGTAGTCATCTGGAAGATTAAAATCTTTCTGATGTTTCACTGTAACTGACCAAACATTTCTCTGTTCCAAGTCACTGAAGAAAACTAAGAGAGTTAAGAACCACAGCCAGAGACTCCACCCAGCTAGGGTAGTAGCATTTTGTCTGGTTGACTCTTCTCACAGAATTAGTAATCTTTACTAAGTTCCTCCCTTCAAGGAAGCACACTGAACCACACCTCCCGATTGTTTTAGAAGTACATATATACAAAGTTCACAGTTGAAAAAGATATCATCAGATGTGGCAAGTCCATAGAAATCATGTCCTAAATATTTTTCAAGTTTATTCATGAGAAATGGGTGGAGAAAGAAACCACAGCTACAAGATTCACAAACACTAACTCATTTATGGGTTTGAAAAGCAAATCATGCCACCAACCTGTCACGTAACCCACAGGGAAATGCAGCTGCAGACTCTCTGGATCAAGATATTAGGAAATAACATGAACCCAGAGCAGAAAGCAACCAGTTCCTAAACTTTAACTTCTTGTGTTATAGGGCAATTAAGAGAACTGTTCTCATACATTGTTTAGTGCCTTGAAATAGACACAGTTGGTTACTGGCCACGAAAACAACTACAGCTCCGTAATTTCTTAAATATTTACTAATAAGACATGCCACATTACAAAACCCAGAGCTGTATTCCTGATATTCAGACCTTTCTGTCAAAACACAATTTGGCAAAAAGACCTTCTGGTAAAAAACACTGCAGAAAGCTTTTACAATTTGGTTTTAAAGTACAGATCTGTCTTTTTTTCTTTTTTTTTTCCCCTCTCCTCCTTCCCCAAACACCACCCACTCTTCCAAACAAGTAAGTAATCCAATGTTGCACAAGAATTTTAATTGTTTCCATAACTTCTGTTACCTGCCAAAAAAGTACTTATCATGACATGTACAGGACAGGGTGTCTATGATACATGTATATTTAAAATAAAATGTGAACATACATATATATACACACATATATACATATGCATTAAACGAGTTATGTAATAGTTAACTTTTGTATAGCTGTAGAAACTAGAAGCCTTTGAAAGAGGAAGCCTTTTTTCTTTGAAGTAACAGCCACAGCTCGAGCATACTTGACTCTCTGGCTCCGATTTACAATCGAGTTACTACAGCTGAACTTCCCGCGTGCCATGTGAGCCCGGCTCGGTTTGGTGTCTCCTTGTGCGCTATTAGACATGAGAGATGCAAGTCTGCAGCGGAAAACCCTCGTATGAAAGCCTGAACTAGGACACACGCCTTTGGATTTGCTGCAAGTACAGTCACACAGATCTCTGCAGCGGACTCTGCCAGAGTTTGGCTGATGCGGGTGCTGTGACTGAAAGCCTGCCTGTTGTGTAACCTTAAAAAAATAATAATAAAAAAATCTTGGTCTCTAAACCCTTTGTCACTGCGCACAGCATTTCTTACCACAAATAACAGCCCTGGTTTCAGTGGGACCTTTGAAATACACATCTTGTGGTAGAAGTAATTGCACAACATGAGCTGGTGGGGACATTTTCAGCACATTTGTACAACTTCATTTATTAAGTTACTAGGACCAGGTCTTAAAACAACAAAAAATCCCCACTTTCTCTACCCATTTTTTGTAAATAAACAGTCCATTCTACTTACCAGACTATTTACAAATATACAATTCCTGTGTATCAGTAAAATCCCTAGGACAGCTGTAGTTATTCTGGCAAAAGAGCTTATAGGTGTAACCCTGAGCAAACCACATGGCAGCCTAAGTCTGCTAGCAGGGAAGGCATAACAATTCCATAAAACAAAAAGTTCATATAGAACAGTTTCATCAACAAGGGGAAAAATATCTGTGGGACTTACAGTGTGGAAACTAACAAAATATTATCATCGATAACAGACACTACACATTTTTCCACAGATTTTACAACTAAACCTAGCATGCTGCAGCTTCTGACATCATTAGCACTCGGAATCTGCTTTTGACAGTGTTTTTTGATTTGTGATGGGTGGTTTGTTTTTGCATTGTTATGGGCTGGGTGAAGCCTCGAGGCAGACATGCAGTCCTGTTGATAACATGCGTATTTTCCAACCCCGTGATAAATTTCCCATAACTGCTAGTCTGAAACATGACTTTCAGCAACTCAACTGTTTCACATTTGGCTAAAGCAGCATCACTCCATTTGATGTAACAGCTCCAAGACCATAGGTGGAACACAACTGTTTTGAGAACGGATTACTTTCGATACTCAACTCCTGTTTTCAGAAAATACTGATCATTGCTTTCAGAAAGTCAGATCTTCCCTAAAAGATTTTTTTTCAAGCTGGAGATCTAAAGTCAGAAATTACTTTTGGAAGGTGCAGCTGGAATTTGAATACCAACATCAACATCAGTGGTTGTTACAGCTTAGGAGAGGTTTTTATTTCGTATGCAAATCCTAATCAGCGTGCATATTTCAGCACTTTCGCATCACCGCCGCCAAGAAGGTCTGTGCTGTTTTCAAAGCCGAAAAACCTTGTCCTTCGCAGCTGCAAAGGAAATGACAAGAGAAGAAAAACACAGCCAGTGTGTATCAGCAACTAATTCCATCTACAACTGCCCAGCTGTTTGCACATGGAGGAACCGGCCTGTTTCCTCTCCGAGCTTTTGCCACTGAAAGCCGATACAGCGCTTTCAGAGACGTGGGCTGCTGGTAACACGTTAGGAATGCGCGCGAGATCACACGGGCTGAAGAAGAAGAAATGAAATCCAGACCAGAGCGCTGCGTATCTGTGTTACGAGGATAAAGTTATCTGGGGGAGAGGGCGGTGGGAGGGGGAGAACAGGGTCAGGGAGCTGCCAGCAACGCCAGGCTCAGCAGGACAGACAAGGTGGGACGGTCTCGGAATGCCACGTGCCTCTATCGGCTCTGACAAGATGTTTTTACGCTGGCTGATATTAAACAGGTAGATCTGGGGGCACTCCACAAAAGCCATCACACTTTTACCTGTGATTGGCACATTTACAATATGGTTGCTGTAGACTCGCTTCCACCCATGCTGGAGTAAGACTCGCCGGTGAGTAATTACTTACCAAAAAGTAATAACTACTGATAAGTAGTAATCTTACCAATGCTTGCAGCCCTGAAGCTCCAGAACTTAAGGCAGAATTCAGACCTGTAGAGTCTTTCCTATGACTGAAATCTCATGCCACCCTTAGGATTTTAGGAAAGGCACAGAATTTGTAAAAAGGAGGATGCTATTGGTAACATCTACAAACCCCACTCTGCTGAGTGCCTGGAAATTTCATCCCACTCTGGAATAATCTCACCAGGCTACATGACAGTTCATCTTTTTCCTCTAGCATATTTAAGGAAAAACAAAAGCAACATGTTTTTTTCCCTCCCTTAACTCAAGCCAGCTCCCATTTAAAAATTCCAAACTATCCACATGAATTCCTTGTTGCTGGGCAAAGCCACACACAGCAAGAGTCCTCTGACATATATAACTGGCATTTTTTCCTCAGCTCCAACACCACCAGTTAAAAAGAGCTCCTTTGACCTTTAGTAACAGCAGGTCACCTTTTGATTTGTGCGACCACTCAACCAGAGGCAACAACTCAAACTGCACAGGTGTTCAGAAGAATAACACTAATACAAAAATATTTGCACTTGCCAGTTTTCAAGACTGACACCTATGGTAAGAAGTAACCATCAAAGGGCTACTCCCTTTACAAAAAGGCATGCTGAAGTATGACCTTGTGTATTTTGCTGAATAAATTGGGTCTGCTCAAACTACAGGCTCGTATCCCAGCATGTGGGAAGAAAAACACTCTGTAGAATCGTAGAATGCTTTTGGTTGGAAGGGACCTCTAAAGGTCATCTAGTCCAACTTCCCTGCAGTAAGCAGGGACATCTTTTAAGACTGTGATATCACATCCATACAGTAATGAGACAATGTGAGAACAATATTCTTTTAGCAAACAAGATTGATGAAATATTTAAACGTTGCCTTTTTAAATACGCATCTCTAAAGTTTAGACCTATGCTTCTGGAAAACTGGTGTCATGTACAAAACACTTATAACAAGTATGCAGAGCTATCACTGGGAGAACACAAAAGCAGAGGATTTTCAGTAATTTACAGTTTCCCAAGGAAAGCAAATCCTATGGTTGACTGGAAAGCGTCAGTTTGTACAAATGGCTTAAAATACCTTCTTACTCCCTTGGAATCAATGCCTTGCTATTAGGTAAACAGAAGTACAGAACACTTTAGACTCCAAGTAAACTCACTATATTGTTGTAGGAATAGTTCCCCCATTGCTTGAAAGAAAGAACAGCACTCAGCATACTTCCCATAATTTCACGTTTAACAGCTCAGCATCAGACAAATCCACTGAGGAACGATTTCTTACATTGCTTACTGCCCGTCACAGCCAAACTTGACTTTCTCACATGCTAAGAGACATACATAGAAAGTTTCTGCATATAGCCAAACTAGTTTTATGTTAGGAGAGGTGGGGGAAAGGCACAGAGGGAAGGAGGTGGAAGCAAGGGCACACAGTAGCAGTTGCATTCAGTAAGGCCAAGATCTCGAAGGCACATAGGCTGACCCCTCAAGACTGTTAGTTCTTTTCAAATTAAGTGCTGCAATAGAAATAATAATTAAAACCAATATTACTTAATATGTTATTTATCCTGAATATTGTTCAATACAGAGAAGCTTAATTTAAAAATCCCAGAAGGATCAAAGGCTTTAGTAGACCTGGATCCAAGATATTTCAGCAAACTAGGGGATGGTAACAGTGCTGTATCTGCCTTAAGAAACCATGTAGCTTAGAAATGACTCTCACTCCTCCCACATTTATCCAAATAGGTATTAGAACAGTAGTTATTGATTTCAAAATTGTTTCTCAGGCTCAGTTTTCCGCAGTATTTTGATAGAAAACTGTGAAAATATTGATAGATGCCAAAAGTGACAACAGTGTAAACTTCACAGCATCAGTAAAATTGAGCACTATTTGTAGTGTAGAATAGAAATCATTCAAGTGAATCTTGCAGGTGTGTGTATGCCAACTGGCTAATTAAACATGACTGTTTGCTGACTAGTCTCTTCTCTTGCTTTTTCTTCTACAGAGAGAAATTCTTTTTTGTGCAGGAAACCTGTCCAGGATCTATGCATTGCTTAAAAGCAGGGAAGATGTGTCCCAGAAATAAATACTACAATTCTTCCGCTCTTATTGATTTACTGTTTAAATTTAGGCATGATACTACAAAGCTGGAGATAAATTTAAGTGACTGCAGCTAAAATTCAGATGCAAAGAGGGCTCCAAGTCTGCACACCACTTATATCCCAAAATAGACTCAGGGGTGAGTAGCAGTGCGGTTTTAAGTGTTGCATAGCTCTCGGATTTGCTACACTGCAAAAGAACTCACACTAAAAGAATACAAAAGGGGGTTAGAAAATTCCTAGCTTTCACATCCAGCTGTAACACGAAGAAGTTGCATTTACTCATGCTGAGGAAGTGGCACATAAATGAGCAGGCAATATGTATCACATCCATTGGAATAATTCCTAAAAGGCAAAAAGTGCCTGGCAGTGCCTAGGAATACTTAACATTACATAATGTTTAAGGATAAATGACATGGCTCTGTGCTTTTCAGGAAAGGTAGATGGACAAGGCATAGTGGTGGAGTTGCTCTCTGTGTATGGAACTAGAATGCATTGAGCTTAACCCCGTGGGAGAAGATGAGAGTGTTAAGAGCTTATGGGTAAGAATTAAGAGACATAGAAACATGGGAGATATTGTTTCAGGTGTCTACTACAGACCACCTGACCAGGAAGTTGTCGATGAAGCCTTCTACAGGCAGCTGGAAGTAGCCTCAAGATCACGTGCCCCCGTGCTTATGAGTGACTTCAATCACCCTGATATTAATTAGAAGGATCACACACACATAATCGGTCCAAAAGGTTCCCGCAGTGTATTGATGATAACTTTCTGCTGCAGGTGGTTAAAGAAACAAGGAAAACTGTGATGCTGGACCTTGTATTAACACACAAAGAAACTCTGGTCACGGATGTTAAGGCTGGAGGTAGTCTTGGCTGTAGTGACCATGATATGTTAGAGTTTAGTATTGTTAGGGGAAAAAAAAAAAGGTAGTAAGCAAAATTTCTACCCTAGACTTCAAGAGAGCTAACTTTGTCCTCTTCAGAGATATACTTAGAAGTATGCCAAGGGCTAGGATTCTAGAAGGCAGGGATACAAAAGAGAGTTGGTCAACATTCAAACTCTACCTACACCAGGCTCAAGATAAATGAATTCTCTCAAAAAGAAAACCAAGTAGAGGAGGCAGGAGACCTGCATGGTTAGGCAAATGGAAGAGGGAAATTTATAGTAAGTGGAAGAAGGGTCTGGGTAATTGGGAGGATTATATGACCAGAGTACGTAGAGAATCAACAAGAAGGGCCAAGGCTCTCTTGGAATTTAGTCTGGCTAGGAAAGTGAAAGAAAGCAAGAAAAATTTCTTCAAATATATCAATCAGAAAAGGAAGAGTAGGGAAAAAGCGGGTCCACCGCTAAATGAGGTGGGAGATAATGATAACAGAGGATGCAGAAATGGTAGAATCACTGAATGCCACCTTTGCCTCAGTCTTTACTCCTAAGGCCAGCCCTCAGCAATTCCAGTCACTAGAAGTAAGGGAGCAAAACTGAAGTGGAGATGACTCTCCATTGGTCACTGAGGATTTCGATGGAGAACTATTACAAAAACTGAAAACACACAAATCTATGGGCCCCAACATGGGTGCTGAGAGAGTTGGCTGATGTTGTACCTGAGCCGCTCTCCATCATCTCTGAAAAATCATGATGACATGAAACTGGGAGGGGTGGCTGACACCCAGGAAGGCTGTGCTTCTCTCCAATGAGATTTGGACAGGCTAGAGGGCCGGGCAAAGGTGAACCTCATGACGTTCAATAAGGACAAGTGTAGAGTCCTCCATCTGGGGAGGAACAACACCAGGCACCAGTACAGATTAGGGGATGTCCTGCTGGAAAGCAGTCCCATGGAGAAAGACCTTGGAGTCCTAGCGGACAGTGAGTTGTCCCTGGGTCAGAACGCAGCCAAGAGGGCCAATGGGATCCTGGGGTGCAGTAAGAAATAAGTGTGTCCAGCAGGTCTAGGGAAGTTCTCCTACTCTACTCTGCCCTGGTGAGACCACACCTGGAATACTGTGTCCAGTTTTAGGCTCCCCAGTTCAAGAGAGACAGGGACCTACTGGATGGAGTCCAACAGAGAGCTACAAGGATGATTAAGGGACTTGAACATCTTTCCTGTGAAGAGAGACTGAGAGAACTGGGGCTGTTTAGCCTTGAAAGGAGATGGCTGAGAGGGGACCTTATCAATGTATACAAATATCTGAGGGGTGGGTGTCAAGAGGGAGGGAACAATCTCTTCTCAGTGGTGCCCAGTAATAGAACAAGAAATGATGGGTGTAAGTTAGAACATAGGAAGTTCCACCTCAATATGAGGAGAAACTTCTTTACTGTGAGGGTGTCGGAGCACTGGCACAGGCTGCCCAGAGAGGTTGTGGAGTCTCTTGCTCTGGAGACTTTCAAACCCCACCTGGACATTTTCCTGTGTGGCTGCCCTAGTGGATCCTGCTCTAGCAGAGGCCTAGATGATCTCTAGAGGTCCTTTCCAACCCCTAACATTCTATGATTCTGAGCTCATACTTTATCATTAAATAGTTCATGAGTCACTTGGAATAAATTAAGTTTTTCTCACTCCAGCATTTGAATCAGGAATGAAGTTGCTCAATGTCTAAAAGTTCCCAGTCTGAAAGGAAAATTCCTAAGTCCTAAAGTAAGAGTTTTCATTTATCATTCATATTATTTATGAACTACTGAAACTTAACATCTTCACGTTCAACATTTGTGTTCGTGAATTCATTAGGTCCTAGAGTGTGTTCTTTTTGTCTGACTTTAGATATTTACATACCATTTGAATTAATTAACTAATTAAAGTGTCTCTCTAGGATGAAGTGGGTAACTTTGTAGACTTCACTGGCTGCACTGTAAGCTTACAGTGATTACAACGGAGGCACGCAACTCACCAACAGACACCCATATTGCAGGCATCAAGTTGTGCAAGACACATGCTGGTCTAAACCTCACGCAAGCTACATGCAAGACTGAGGAAACACATAAGGAGAGATCACTTCGCTGTTTTAAATACCGAGGGGGAAAAATGACAAATGGTGGATTCAAAAACAAGAGCCTGCTCATTAAATTCTTGCCACTCACACAGTACTATGGGAAGTACATATTCCTATTCATCTCACTAACTTCAGAGGCAAAGGGGTTTTTTACTTGGCTCCAGCCAACAAGCCATATTACATGCTAATTTTCTGCAATGTGATACAAGATGGTATAAAATGAGTACCTAGCAGTACCCAAGCGAATACCAAGATCTGGCAACAGTAAGGGTGAGTGTAGACTAAAATATGCTGTGAGAAAATGTCACCAGGCACAAACAAGGTTTCAGAATATCAAGTGCAGGAGCTGCTAACGTAACAAATGTTAAGTGAAAATACATTTCTGATTCCTTAAAAAATATAAATTAAAAAAAGTCAACATGCAGGGAATAGAGCAGGAGGAAAAATGAGGGGAGGAAGAATAGGGGAAACTTGGTAGATTTAAATTTTCAGTTTGTGATCAAAATACAAATTTACTTGATTAGGAAAATGTGTGTCCATGGAGACTACTATAAAGCAAACAAGTCTGAGAAAATGGTGTTTCAAAATGATTGTGGAATTTGTTCAAGCTTTTCCTCCTGCTCCCAGTAAATGTCTGAAGCTAATGTACATCTCAAAGACTGTCCTCTGTACTTCATTACGGCTGTCAAGAAAGAAAAACGAGCTAAAAAGTTAGCAAATGCATTACACACCTCACACTTCTGGACACCAATGTGGTACTTAAGTCATTATATTTCAATGTTACCATGACGTGTAAATAAGCAAAGTACTCCTATTTATATACTAGAAATCCCTTCACAGTCCATGTTGAAAGCTGAGTTAAAGCAACACCCTCACACCCACCAGCCTATGCAGTAGTGCAATGCAGAGGTTTCTTTTGCAGCAAAACATATTGGACATATCGCACTGAAAAATATTTGGTAAAAGTTAGTTTAAGCTCACCTCCTCATACGACAGCCAGATGATCTGAGGTTAAATTGGCACGATTCACAGCAAACATGCAACACTGTAAGTTACAGTGAAGATGACAGGATTCCTGAATACTTTTCCCAAGTCACGAACGCTTATCAGCACCCACCTACAAGCATATGCTTTCTTCCATATGACACAATGTGTGCAAAATAACAATGGTGCAAACTTGGTGTTTTATGCTTTGAAGAGACCAGCATAAATTTATCTACAGTGCTATCTCCCCAAAGCCTGAAGGGCTGCCTTACTCAGAGAAAATGTTTCGGTGGAAGTAAGTTGATCTCTTTGGTAACGCTTCCTCATTTTATGATTCCTTGGTACAAAATTGGTATATAGTCCACAGAGACAGGAAAAGGACTTTCAGCTGTTCTAGTAAACCTGTTTCACTGCAATGCTATTTCACCATCATTAAGATATTAAAAATTTCACACAGATCAGTATTGAGTTGTTTTTTTCCACAGCTACTTATCTTTTCCAACATCCATGGGTCACCAGCAACCTTATACAGAATTAGTAAAATGCAAGTTCTTCCTGCTTAGGCTAATAAATAGCTGGAAAAAAAAAATAACTCTCACAGTGTCATTGCTTTGTGCAGCTGTTTATTTTTTCAAGGGAAGACATCATCAAAACAAGCATATCAAAAATCTCTTTAATCAGGTATTTTTCTCACTCAAAGAAAAAGTGAAGTTTGTAAAATGCCAATTTCCTTTTTCAGGTCATGCGTTCATACACTTATGAACCAGTAGGAAAAAAACATGTTTGATTTCAATGTAAATTATTTACACTGAAGAAACTTAAAACTTATTCAGTCTATATGCTGTTAGACACCTTAAAGAGGCTGTAGCCGTGGAATAACTTGCATGAAGCCACTGTTAGTCCAAAGAATCTTTTTTCCTGAACCCTTGTATCAGATGCCAGGATGACACCATACGGTACGCATTTTGTATCCTCTTAGCAAGAAGCATGTGATACCAGCAACAGAAAAAGTCACACGCATACAGTCCGACGTGTGTCAATCCTGTATGCAGACAGGAGAAAATCCAAATTTGGTGGATTTCACCGGAGTTCACCTGCCAACCATGTCACATTTGCCACAAACTAAATTTAATCTACATCCCATGGTCAGAACTTGACCAAAAATGAACAAACATTCACATTTAAACTAACACACCTTGGCACCCACAGATTTTGACTAGATACAGGTCCATGCAGTGTGCTTGATGCAATACAGTTAATTTCAGTCCTCTATTTCTTATGATCCAATTATTTATTGACATCCACCTAATTTAACAAAAATTTCCATTGTGGTATAGCATACTGGTTGTAGTTACTAAGTAAGCATATTTTTCATTAAGTTATATGATTACTAAGCAAATCATTGATGGTTTTGCATTTGACACCACTGGCAGTTTCAATTCTGCAAACTGGAGAGTTAAAAAAAAAGAGATACAATTAACTGCATGTCCCACTATAAGGCTTAAAACCATCTAATTCAAACGTACATATGCACTTTTCTCAAATCACGAGATCAGTTTTACATGCCCACACATTTACCACTTCTGTGGTCTTTGTTCCTAACGAAACATATCAACTTGTCTGTGCAGGCCTGCTGCTCTGTGGTACCCTGACTATTTATGGAATACTTCTAATATTTTGAAATTGCATTTGCCTTTTTTTCCTGCCTCTGATCTGTTACTTAAAATGCAACAGGATCACTATTGCCAGATCAGTGTTCTCACATGCAGTTACCTTAAGATCTTTTGGGCAAATGTTATCTACTGGCAACGTCTACTTTTTTTTTTTGAGGTTCTAAGAATCTTTCCTACCAACATTTCAACTTCAGACCAAGTGTCAAAATAACACCTCCGAAATGAAGCTCCTGCATTAAAATCTTTCAGGAAAGTCAACTTGGATACAAATGATTTAGGTTTCATTCTGCACCTTATCTTCACTGAGCACCTCTTTTACACTTGAGCCATCTATCAGCTGTCCAGCCTGTCTGGCAGGACATCCATTTCCGATGTACTTGAAATTATTCAATTTAAATGATTTATTGTACTCTCTCATATCTTTAGCAAACTGTTTCTTAGAATATCTTTTGGCCAGACTTATTATACTTTAAAATTTAATTTGCAAGAGGCGGAGTTTTTTTTTCCTTTCTATCGTCTTTGGAGAAAACTTCAACTTTTGAAAGATGTCTCCTTGTTTCAAAGAGATTCCTTACCTCTGTTATAAAACCCTTCTTACCTCTTAAAAATAAAGAGTAAGAACAAAACCAAAAAGTTAGAAGTCTTCGATAGCCGGTAAATATTTTATCCAACTTCTAATTCACAGTCTTTGAAGAGCTACTTTACAACACGCAAGCTTCAACTCATCACAAGCATTCTCCCTTTCCGCAAAGGCAGAAAGCTGGCATGGGAGCGGCGGCGTTCAGTTCCCTGGCTCAGATGCTCCCAGTGAACTTTCAGTTCAACTGCACAAACGAGATTTTCGGGAGCCTGGTAAGAACCAACTCTGCTGCCCCAAACCCCATAGGCCAGCGTACTGAGAGCAACGCTGATGCTATCTGAAGTCACTGCCTTCTACAAGTTTGTGATTGGTATCAACAGGCTTTCTCCTTTGAAAATACTCATGAAATTACCTCGTTTCATACCCTCATGTTAGCAGGTTACTGTTGCAAACATGAAGGCAATTTGTTCAATGTTTTAAAACTGGGATTGGGACTCTTACAAGTTACAAATTGTTTCACAATACCATGTGTTTCATAATTTTTAAATTTATTTTTTTTAAAGAACGCATATTCAAACACTGCAAACAGAATGCAAACAAAAGCTTTTGTTTTGTTGATGTTAAATAGTAACATTTGATGGCGGGACTGCTTTAGCTTATTACAAGGATTAACTTGACCTTAAAGTTACAGCCTATGTCAAGTACAAATGGTGTATTGCCATCCTCACAATTAAAGACACTCAGCTGAAAATAAACACATTTGATTCAGCAATCATCACTCGCTGATCTGTGTAGCTGCATTACTGTTAATTGAGAAACACAAGTAAGTAGAACTCAAATTTTAAGATAACTAATTATAGGTTACTCCAACTGCTTGTACGGATAAGCTTCAAACCGACCCGTGTGAAGTGACACCCTACACCCTGTAGCGTATCTCCACATTAAGGTGCAGGCACTGGGCAATAGCAGCAACTGTTGATCCCTGACAACACTTCCTGAACACAGAGCAAAAGCAATCAGATGTACATTTAGGCTGTTAGTGGGTTTTTTTACCCCCATCCCCCTTCAAGCCAAGACTCTCCTCAGCCTAAAGATGACACAACACCAATCACGTTTCCTAGCACTCCACGCTGATAACCAGCAGAGACTGTGGTGTTGGAAAGTCTCTGTTAACAGCATAAGCCCTTTAGAAGGAACAGAATTAAGAGAGCGTCAGCTGCAAATAACTCAACTGACATAGTTTTAACCTGGCATGCCAAGTTACACAACTAAGCCAAATCTTAAAACTAGTTCCACATTTAATAGATTCTTTTCTGTGAAGAGTCTCTGGTCATTAACAGACAGAGAAAACCCCCATGTTGCTACAACTGTCAAGAAGTAAATCCAGCTTCAGTGGAGGGGAAACAAAAAGCTGTATGTTTATTAAACTGACTTTGAAAATATCAACATTTCCTAAGGAGGTCATCATTACCGAATTGAGTTCAATGAGTGAAGAGGAAAAATAATAATAAAAAAAAATTCTAAAAACTTAGGCTGTTGTTGAAATTATTAAATCAGTACTGAGTGAGAGAGAGTTTTAAGGCTTACTTTGGAAAAAGTTCAGATTTTAAACACTTACTCCTCATTCACTCCATTCAGCTTATAAATAAAGCCAAACCAGACCAGGTTGCATAAAAACCCAAAAACCTCCACTGTAAAATCACAATGATGAACTGACAAACATCTAGCTATATTGTTTTTATGCCCACAAAGATTTGACATTTTTAAACCATCAGGAACAAACAAACCAAAATTACAGAGCAATAAAAAAAAGTACAATGTGGTAGAGATAGGGCGGCACATTTGAACTCATTTTGTTAATAGTTACAATGCTAGCAAAACGGAATGAGTTTGCCTTTTGGAAATCATATTTAATTTTAATATTACATCTGTTCTCTTGTAGTTATAAGCTTACGAATTTAAGAAATTCCCCTCTACAATTTTGAATCAGAATCTTCCACTTTAATTCCAGCGTCACATAGAAAGAGCTGAAAATCTGATCATCGTATCATAAGCTACTAAATAATTATATTAACTCATTTTTGCAGAGCTGTTCTTCATTAATTCATAATTCACAGGATTTGGTAACACAATCTGTAGAACTAACTTTTAACAGCCTGCTCATGTCAACTGAAAAAAGACAAGTTTGTGGCTCAGTGAACTCCAGAGCTCCAGCACTTTCCTCCCATGGCCAGCAGCACCGCTGCCTCCAATTCCTTCTGGAGGTGCCCACCAGGCTCCTCTGACCTTTGTTGCAATCGGAGACTTGACGTGAATCCTGTCCTCTTCCTCCTCCTGCCTCACAAGAAACTGCTTTATCACACAGACCGGGGAATGTGACAGGGAACGAGATATAGGGAGCTATCTGCTGCCAGCAAACTGTTTCCACGATAAGGGCATCGGAAAGGGAGAACAGCGAAGAGCAGTCCAACACTCTTCAACACGCTCCAGGCACTCATGGGAAAACAACAAAAGGGCAGCACCAACAATCCAGGATTTTAACATAATTAAAATAACGCCTTCAAAAAGATACGCTGGCTGGGAAAGTCTGAATGTCTTCTTCCTTAATCCAAACCAGAAGTACTATCTACAGAAATTCTGCACAAGCCCAAGGATTAGCAGCATGCCTGAGGAAGCGGGATCTTTGCTTCAAGTGCCCTATTCACATTTTAAAAGGCTGCATGAATTTGGATAAGCCTGCCTTACTACCAAGGATCATAAAAGTAGCAGCAATTCTGACAGCATCCTGAGGTGATGTTTCCCTGTTTTACTTTAAAACTTCCTCATTTTCAACTACTAAGCTCTGCTCCTCCAGCTTTCCATCACAGTGAGAGAAGCAGTGCAAAGCTCAAGCTTAGTCTGATCACACCAGAGAAATTTTGGTTTTGGCTCTTTTGAGACACGACAATCACCAGCTTGGTGCTAAGGATACAGAGAACCAGGTTCTATTTTATAATGGCAACCTATGTTGAAAATTACGGTGTTTTTAGAGTAATAATTAAAAACACAGTCAACAAACACACAATCCTTTTACATGTGTAATAAAGGAACAGGAGCTAAACACAAAGCAAGTGCTTTCCAAGAACGGCAAGAACCGTAGAAATGTGGAACAGGATCTCCTTCAGTCATTCTTTTATATTCATTTTGATTACTTTAGCTTGCACAATATATATCCCACATCGTACTTCATTGCTTTACAAGTTTCTAGGCAGAGGTCCAGCGCTTTGATACAAGTGGTCACAGTTCAGCATAAGCACCACCACCAGCAGGGAAAGCTGGAGAGGTGGAGGGCATACTGCACCGGCATCATGTCCAGCACAGGACAGGGTTGAGATCAGCCAAGAAAACACCAGTGGAATTCCAAAAAGTTTCTTCACCTCAACAGGAAAGAAAAAAGTCCCACAAATGAAGGACTCTAGAAAAATACAATCACCCTCACAAATGTAGTTACTTTTTTTTTGCAGTCTGAATGACAAAAACACAGAGTGCAGATACAGTATGAACAAGTTACTGTCCACAGCTACAAATACTTAGGAGATTAAGTCAAAGGCTCAGACTGTTCTGCATTGAAACTTCTCATGCTAGGAACAAAACAAGCTTCAAAGTGATTCACTGTTGAGAACAAGATATTGGATTACAGCATTTTTTGAAATGTGCATGAGCCCAACTGTGCATTTAATTTTGGTTTTGTTATCTGACTGCAAGACCAACTTCTTTTTACGAATATTTACTGGAAACAGGCATTTAAGGCAGAAATACACTTGTATCACATGTTCTGCATCATTCATGCAGACAGGATTATCTAGACTCACTGGCATTTGAGGAGCCCCAACTGAGTGATTTAAATAGTCCCTTTAAAAAAACCTGACAAAAATAAGGAACTTCATGCCGACAATGGGGCTCAGAGGGAGCAATAAGGTCACATTTATCGGGAGGATCCCAGGCCTCTATGTTTTAATGTAGGGTTCAGTTATGTTTGGTAACCAACAGAAAGCAGAGAATATCATCTTTTCCCTTTTTTATGAAATGCTATATATCCAGGAATAAATACTCCTTAAACAGTTTCGCCTGCTCAAGCCTGGTAAGGTGCATGCCTAAATGGATTTCAAGCCAATGCTTATCCCAGTTTGTCCTTGCTGGACTGGAAGGGTGAGAGAAGTACGAAAATGGAGACAGAAACGTTGAAAGATGCATCAGGAAAGGGGCGGGGGGGGAAGGCACTCAAGAGCATACTCACAATAGTCCCACAAACAGTATCTAGCCTCTCTAGGCTTAGAAAACCCAGGGGCTCAAACCCACCAAAACTACAGCAGGCTGGTTAAAAACACAACCTTCACCAGGGCTGCTACAGTCACCCTGCAAAACACATGGTGTGCGTGCAAGCGAGGGGAATGGGACTCGAAGGACTGACGCTTTAAGTAGGGTAGAGACAAAAATGTTGGTCAGCTCTACACTGGCAATATGCAGAACTACTTTGGTAACTGTCCTACTCCGCCCTACCTTGACCTCTCCCACAGTACTGTGTGTCAGGGGATTTTAAAAGCCTAATTTTTAGCAAAATGAGTAATGTTAACTGGGGCGCAGAAATGTGCTTTTTATCAGAGAGTGACTTTTAAAAAAAGCACTGAAAAAAATCAGCTTTACAAGCTTGCTAAATCATAAACAAGGTTTTGTGAGATGGTTTCAGAAAATGGCCCGACAGGTCCCTTGAATGTTTTAACAGTTCAAGTCTAAGCCCTCCTCACATGAACCACATAGGACAACAGAAGCTGAAGGGAGCACAGCTTGCCCAACAGCTAAGAGCCAACATTGAATTTTATTTAACCAGGAGTAATGCAGCCACCCTCCCTCTAATTCAGGGAGTGCTTAGGATTTTTATTATTTTTTTTAAAAGAAAAATCAGTTCAAGTCATTAATCTAAACACGTGTTCAAATTTATCTTCCATCTTACTGTATTTTTGTACTATTTGCTTTTAGACTGTTTCTTAGAGCAGGAAATAAAAAGTTGCTTTACTGTGTTCTCCCATCATTAGTGCATCAGAGTGGAGTCACTGAATAAGCTCATAAACCCTCAGGTTACATTCTTCTTCATCTCCAGCCTTCCCTTTCAAGTAAGCTCTACTTTTACTAAAAGGACCAGAGGCTGTCCTGAGGCATACCCTGCATTTAAAGCTAAAGCCTCAGCTACAGCTTATGGAAAAGACCCCTCAGTTTGTACCTTTGCCAAACTGCGGGGCAGGTTTAAACAATTACGCGAGACAGTGGATCTCGATTCCAGGCTCCTCTTACTCGGTCTCAGGTTTTAAAAATAATATTTTTCTTTCTGCTAGGGCACTCCTGAAGTAAATGTTCCAAACAGTGATGATCCAAAGGCATTAAAGAAAAAAGTTACAGCTTAAACAGCGTGACACAGATGATGAATAAAGAAACCCTTCCCATATGGAAAAGTTTTAAAAATTTGACATTTCTTTTCAACATGCGTTAAGCAGAAAGATGGTAGTGAATTCTGACTGCTTCAAGACAGAAGAGAATCAAAACTCTTGGGATACACTGCCCAAAAGAGCAATTGCAAAGAAGGAAGAACAATCCTATACTTTCTTTTCAAACTTAACAGTTAACAGTGTTTTCTTAAATGGCTGGGAAAGTCGGCAGTTTGGAGCCAGCCACATGTTACTTATCAATGCTTCAAATGCAGGGTGAGTAAGAAAGGCTCCGTCTGGTTCCTTTTGCAATAGGGAAAAATCTCTTTTGAAGTCTTTCTGAGGGACTGACAGGGGAGAAAGTGTCAGGAAAAGGCTCTGACAGGTTTTGCACAGTGAGGGGCAAAAAAATGTCTGGAGGAAAATCTCTTGTCTAAATGGGGCAAAGAGATAGAAACCTCTCCTACGGCACTGGAGATGCCAGATAAAAAGTCTGAGACTCCCTTGTATTTTTTTTCCAGGCACACGTGAATTTCTTTTTGTGCTTTTGACCAGCTTCTCATCTTACTCAGAGCCTGCAGGAGAGGCTGGTCCAGCACCGAAGGGAACACAGCCATGCTGGGGCTCCATGTACAGCTGTCAGTCCCCCAAGATCCCAGGAAAACAACTTGTAGTTTAAAAACCCCAGGCATCACCACAGTTGAAAGGTGGAAATGATCACCCGAATGATCTTAAAGCAAAAGTCAAAGGACCAAGAAATTACTCTGTTTCTTGAACCAAAAGGAATTATTGATGAACGTGTCACTGCCAATATCGCTCTGGGACATGATTTCTCTCCCGTTTTTTCAATTCTGGGCAAACAACTAACCCAAGAAGCTCTGCGTTGCCTGCAATGTAAGCATAACTATTCACCAGCAGGTCAAGAGCTAGACACGTCTCATGTTTACCAGCACTGTATGTTGCTCTGTCCTTTCTTTTAAATTCCCACACTCCTGAAGACACCAGAGAAAAAGAAAAAAAGGCATTATTTTCTCCCTCAATCACAATGATAAACGCTTGATAAAACCAGTCTCTAAAAACCATTAAAAGTAGAAATCAGAGAATAATTCTATATAAACTATCCACTTATTTGTAGCAAACTACATCTGCGTGTGCTGCATGAGCAACCTACACAGCTAAAACCATACAAACTTAGCATTAAGTCAAGAAGACAGAAAGCTCCAGAGTTCATCACTACATCATAACTCACAAGCAAGTTTCCTGCACTTAGTGGAAGAAGGTACCTCAGCACTGTTCAATTTGAAGTGCACAGAAGTAGGCAATAAGCTTTTACTAATAAAGCCATTGTCTTTACATTTTGAGAAAGCGGTAATTTTGAATCCTTCTTTGTTTCTGCCTCATAGCGTTGCATTTGCAAGGTATGCGCGGCATTTAGACAGGTAATATTTCACGGCAAATGCAGCAGAAAAACTTTATCCAACTCAAATCTCCCAAAAGAATCCTAGCCAACTGTTAGCAACAAGATTATTTTAATACAGTCTTTTTAGTTATATAACAGGCATGAAAATGTAAGTTGTAACACTGCCTCGTGTGGAGACCTGTAAAAAACACTAGTAGAAAAAAACCCAAAACAAACTAAAAGCCTTCAGGGAAGAGATTAGGTATTAAAATCCCTAAAAGATTACACTGCAGGAATGTTTGCTGCATATTATTACAAAAATTAAGACCACAACACAATCTATGCTATCTGTTCCACAGTGACACTTGTAGTAGTCAGAAACGTCTGGAAAAAAGCGTGAAAAAAGCCCCACAGGGCTCCTTACTTGTAAAATATAGGCTACTACTCAGGTTTTGCTGTCTTCAAACTCCTCCACTTGCATCTCTGGAAACTGTACATGGAATGGTTAAATAATGTGCTGAGGTCTGCTAATGAATATCAAAGCTGCAGATGTCACATTCGCTCATCTTTGATGGTTCTCAGCAGCAGCTCCTCAGTGCCCCGAGTTGTACTAACAGGTAACAGCCACCTCACTGGGGCTGGAACCTGTAGGACCCCTCGATATCTTTACACGTAAGAAGTTCCATTACATATTTAGAGCAAATATTATGCAGCACTTCAGAATCTTGCACATACACCAAAGCTAAGGTATAATTTTATCCCACAGAAGTATTTCGCGTAACATTAATAAGATTGAAGTTATGTTGAGGGGTTTTTTTTGTGCCTCTGTTTTTCAAGAAAATCACTTTAAAGTGGCAGTTTGCTGATTCAGTTCCCCTCCTTCCCCATAAAATTGTTACACTAAACAATGAGCAAGAACACAGACAAGAATTCAGACAGCAAAGTGTTTTAGGTACCTTGATTTTTTCCACAGCTCTCCTTGCTCTAGTAATGTAGTTGACCTGTAAAACAGAAGAAAGAGATTACTGACTCCTGGTAGGCTTTTCAGTATTACTAAAATATACCGTATCGTTAAAATTTATGAAAGTATTAACACAACATTTAGTTTCCCGAACATCTCATTGAATTATATTTTACATTCTTATCAGAGAACCCATTTTTCATATACAAAAACCTGAAAGCGATGTCTCATTTAAGAGCGCCTAGATGCGAATCCCACCGTTCCACCTCATGCCCACCACGTTACAAATCAGAAAGCACAATCCAGTCTACCTGCTGCATTTTTAAAATAGAGCACAACAGCCACAATCCACAACTCCTCTTCTAGCCCAGCAGAAGCTGAACTCTGGAGCGGGAAGGCTCCATCCGGGTGGGGAGCCGGGGAAGAAACACAACATCGTCGCTCTTTGAAGGTTGACAACTGCTGGTGTGCAAAGTTCATGAGGAAACAACCGCCTTGCTCTGACTCCATCCCACCACTGAGCAGCTACGGGCTTTCCTCTTGCCTTCATCTTCCAACATGAAAGTAAATGAGTAAATAAAAGAGCAGTTGTTTGCTTTCATCATCTTTTGTCTTCTCAGCCTTTGAGCACAAGTTTTCTTCAAACCTGACTAATCTGCTTCCATCTTCGTCCCTTTTCCGTCAGCCACTTCTCCAAAGCAAAGCAGTTACTTCCTGGGGGATGTGGCCAGACTCCTTGATTTCATACATACAAAACATATGCTACTGTTTCTTTTTTTTTTTTCTTTTAAAAGATCTATACATCACAAATTAGACATTTTATGCATTGTGAAAACACTGAGCTCAGCCCATCAGCAGGCACAGGCAGTACTTCTCATCAACCTGTTAATCCATATTTATTCATCGGGTTGTAGCAGCCTCTGTCAACCATCACCAGCTTTTCCTTTTACTCTTTCATGCGTATACAAAATTACTGTAAGAGTATCGCCAAAAGATATTCTGAAGCAAAAGCAAAACTTTCAAGAGAACCACAGTTAAAATTAAGATGCTGTTGCATGCATGCTCAAATCGTCTATTTTCCCCTGAACGGCTTTGTTACAGAAAGTCAGTTCCTTGCTTAGTTGGAAAAATAAACGTTGCCATAAATATGGCATTATTTTCAGCAAGTTAGTAGTTAGAAATGAACAATGTAATTATACTCAGTTTTAATATGGGTAAACTGCCACAAAACGAAGCAGTTTTGGGCCTGCACAGGAATACATATTTAGGGGACCGATTTGAGTGTGGCCAGGTGCTGTAGGGGTGGCTTGGACATATTTGCTTATTTTGCTGTCCTGGCAGCTGCTCCCCGGCAGAGCCCACAGAAGCGATGGCAGTGGCTAGAGAAAGAGGAAGAAGTGTATTGGCATCAAAATGTCATGTTAGAGCAGGAGCCCTCCACAAGCATCAAGAATTTAACCACTTCAACGTGACTGTTTATTCTTGGCACGGGCACCATTTATTTTTCATCTACTTCACACTGCTAGAGATAAGGGAATGCTATTTCTATACAAGTTCCTGATATGCTATTTTAAGCATAGCCAGCACCCACAAGAAGAGATCCTGTCTTGCAGGCTAGCAGCTACCGTTTCTAGAGGGCATGGGTAGACCACACTCAGTCGTGAAAATTTAATATTCTCTCCAGTTTTGTCAGCTCCCTAGTCAGTAGCACTGGTTGGTAGAACATAGAGGTGCCCATTTATGGCATTTATATGGCATTTATAGCCCCAGGTAAGTGACAGCTACACCTTGCTCAGCTCTGACCCCACCTCTGGGCATGGGGGAAGCTGGAGATCCTATAGCTCCCAGCAGGAGGAGGCAGTGGTGGAAGTCAGGAAGCGTGACACTTCAACCATCGTGTGCTTTTGAGTAATTTTTTTCTGCCCTTTGTCACAAGCTCTTTGCTACAACCCCTTTTCTCCTTACATCCCTGCTCCCTAGTATCACTCAATGTACTTTCACAAGGTCTTCCTCCCTCCCTCCCTAGTTCAGAATTCTATTTATAAAAGAAAAAACAAACAAACAAACAAAAAACACCAAAAATAACCCTCAACAATCGTGAACCGCTTGGTATCATGACCTAATTCACTTTGCTTAATCCATTGGGGTCTTTTCATCCCACTCCACACACCCCATGAGTATGGGCAAGAAATTCTTTGACGTAGGCACTGGCCAGCAGCTGTCTTCACTGCTGTTAGCATTGTATAGGACATGTTCACAGCTCTTATTCATTAATTAAATGCCTCTATGGCCAAAATAAAATTATACAGCAAGTAACAAAGGATATAGATCATATGAAGAACAGGGAAAAACAAAATCTGAAATGGAATAACAGCCACACAGTAAAGAACCAACTCGAACCTAGATGTCAGATCAACAAAAATAATAACTGAAAGACATCATTAGATGAATAAATTAGTAAGAGAGATGGGTTTTAACTCAAGATATGACAGCAGTAGGACAAATATTGAATATGAGCAGTGTCAAAAAAACATGGAATACATCTGAATTAATGCATACATCAGAAATCAGACATACTACACAAATCCTAACAAGATATTGAAAACACAAGTACAAATGACTTGTTAAATGAGGGCTTCAGCCTGTAGGACAAAAAGGAGTTGTGTGTCAGAGACAACATTTCTCTTCTTGAGAATTCAAGTGCAAAAGCCATTTGGTTATCTGTGAGCCAGCTCTCCCCCACTCAGCGAAGCAACATTTTAGAGCTGCATCCAGAAACTATGAGTAATCACAGTGACAGATAGTCAAGGCACTGATGGAATATCCCAAAAGAAACACCTCCTAGATTGAAAATACAATCTTCAACTACTCATATTACAATGGCTGAACAGTGTATATTAGAAGAGTACACTTCTGGTTTGAATCTAAACCCCGAACATAAAAAGCAAAGCCCTAGTAAATATTTAAGAGAATTTTGAGCTCCAAGCTGAAGAGTTGGCAATTAATTTCTTTTTTTAAAAAAACAAAAGCATCAAAAGATTGTGCAACTCTAAGAGCCCTTAAGGAAACAATTGGGAATTTTTCATAACATGGTATTTCCTTATACCACTGACCACAGGAATGCAAACAGTTCCACCAAACAGAGATTTCTTCATTGGAAACAACTGACAATCTAACCATGTTTCCATCTTTTCCACTCTCAACACTCAGCATACAAAACAGATGACATAATAGGATACAGAAGTGTCGTACCAAGGGCCCAAGATATCTTTACTAAAACTCAGAACCTGAGAAGCTTTATGAGAGTTATTTTTCCTGAGGGCTAGAGGGAGCACCTATGTTTAATTATTGGGCATCTTGTCCAATCAAAATTTATTTTTCTACTGTGATTTCTACTTACTTGTTGGATTTTCCAACCATACTATTAGCATCCCTATCAAACAGAAACAGACCTCAAGCCTCAACCATAACTCGGCACATCAGTGACGAGACTCAGTCCTGCAGCATTCCCTGGCAGTAAGGCAGGTGATGCTCACAAGCAGCACTGGCATGACAACACAGGTTGTTCCTTCACTTGCCATGTTGAAGAAAAAACAGTACTACTCATACTTTATATAATATTCCCCATGTTAGTCTAACAAATAGATTTCCTCACCAACTCCTCTGTCTGGGATTGTTATTTGAGCAATGCCAGGTGACACAATGAATGCCCCCAAAGGAAGGTGGCAATGTCAGTGTATCGGTGCGGGCCAGCGTAGGACTTCGTACTCAGTCTGGCTGCCTTCAAACCCCGCATGAGGAGACCAAGTACCAGAGATACCCCAAAGGAAAGGCATGACAGGCCTTACAAAGGGACTTCATTTTCTTGACAGCTAATTAACAAGTCACTATCATGGAGAAAGCCATTTACACCCTGTGCTGATCTTCATGTCACAAAGAGAGAAAAAGAGAAGAAACGAACTTAAGCAATGGTAAAAACAGAGAGTGTCTCAGAATTCAGGAAGGCACCAGGAATGCTAAAAGGTACTAATAATTGGCATACTGACAAATATCTGTCATTGCAAATTTGCAACTCAATTAAACCAAGATTTTAATCAGGGCTACAACTGTACTTAATTCTCTCCATTACAGCTGAAGGAAAGCAAGGGGAACAAGTCGAAAACAGAACAAAACTGAAATGTGCTACAGAGACCAAATTGTTTTCAGAAGGAAAAACCAAAACAAACAAAACCCACAAAAGACCTTATGGAGTTAGCATGCTAAACGAGTCAAGAATTTTGGATGGTGGAAGAGACACACAAATGCCTTAACTTAAGACACATTAAAAGACTTCACTTGCATGGAAGAGTGTTTGCAAATCTATGGCAGAGGGATTATGACTTGGGTAGTCAAGGAAACCACTTGTCCAATTACAAGATTTCCAATTTTGGAATTCCCCTTTTAGGAGGGAACATGGAAAAATCCTCCACGCTCTTCAAAAAAGAGAATGGGATATGGGTCTGGTGTCCCATGTGCAGACAAACAGGGCTGCAAGGCTTTGACAACAAATTCATCCCAATGGCACCACAGAGGAAGATAAAACATTAGAAACAAAGAATATCCATACTCTAATCTTTTGATAAATTATAAAACAGACATTGCAAGAGTCCTATAATATTTACACATACAAAATCATTTACCAGGAATTACTGAACAGGAAGCTAAAAATTTCAAGCTAGGCTTTATTTACATATTTTTCTTTCAGAGAGATGCACACTGAACTCTCAAAGCACTGACCTTTCGTCACAGCTCACTCTTGGTTCTGAAGAATTCACCTTTATTAAAGTTACAAAGATATGAGCCCTCCCCTACATTTTAGATGATGCTGAAGATCTAAACATAAACTATATAAAGAAGTAGCTTGGTTTAATTATAAATTGTACAGCAAAGTTTAATTTTACAGTTATCTTAACTAGATAACCAAACAAACACATCAGCTGATATGTCAAAACCTGTGCTGAGATTTAGAAATCTACCCAAAACCCCACTTTTTTAATACTGTCAGCATTCTAGAGAAAAATATGCACCAAAAGCTTTTCAGTTTAATCTTAGTGGTGATGCTATAGAGAACTACACAAACTTTGCAGACGATAAGGCAAGGCAGTAGAGCTACAGCGCACCACATATTTCCACTATTAGAACATAGCAATATGAGGCTATGCAAGAAATGATTTGCTGGTTTTCATTAAGATGCACAGTTCCTTTTTTTTGTTTCCTACAGTCACTGCACCAAGATGCATGTTCAGAATGGCAAGAAAGCACTAGGCAGAGTCTATGTAACGTTCATACTCAAGATGAACTGGCACTACAATAAGTGGAAGCTTTGGTGTTGATGGATTTTTGGTGTTGAAGTAGAGATACATTTTAGAAAAATGCTATAAGTCAAAGCTATTGAATATCTGAAAAGCTTTGATTTTGACTTTTGGCTGAATTAACACATGTGACAATGAAAATGATATTTCACACTTACCTTATGGTTTATAGTTTTTAATACTTGTTATTCCATTTTACTTTTTTCACCTGATAAATCCCACTACTGAAGGCTCGGTGCTCAACAATTCAGTGTTGTAAAGAATACAGCTGCTGTCTGGTATCTACTCTAATTGCCAACTCTTTCTAAGCAAGACTGTAAAAATAGGTTCAGGTGAGGTATTTTAAGTACTGTGTTATTACATTTCCACATAAATACAGTCCAGGCAGTGGGAAATGTCATTTTTCAGAAATTATCTATATGGCCTTAAGGATCCATATTTGGGTACAGTTCTGCAACAGGCGTCCGAACTGGCCTCAGGAAAATAATTTCATCCTGACAAACTTCACCTGATTTCGGGGGGTGAGGGGACCAGAAGTCCCTACTGAAGTCAGCATTAGTCAAGCTGAAATTCATTCATATATGTTATATATTGCATCTCTTTTCAGCGACAGGTACTTCAAGCCAGACAAAATACAAGCACTAACTGTGGCTTTAAAAAGTCTGTGTCATGGGAGGTAGACAGCGCTCCTTTAGCCTTCTTTCTGACAAATCAAAAAGGATATGTTAAAGCTACACACAATACTTTTAGATTAAAAAAACCTGTCAAGTTATATCCAGGGTTTGAATAATAGTGAACAAAAAAAACCCCACCTAGCATTTTCCAGCTCCTATTTAATGCCCCTGAACTTGCATCTCATCTCTCCACATCCCCACCCCACACACTTCTTTTGCCACACTTCACATACATTCTGATATTTTGAATCTTTATTGGAAAAGCAAAACAAAACAAAGTACTGCATTCCTTTTTAAAAAGAAAATGAACTGTGAAAGCCTGGCATGACTCCTTTCTCGCCTTTTGTTAGCGCAGGTTTCCTGCTTCCTGCTCGTCCCCGAGACAACAAAAAGCCCGTCTCTTTCTGATCTTCTACCAGTCTTTCAGTGTTAACTGCAACTCATTAGCTTTTGCTACTTTCTCAATACTATTATCAGATTCCATCTACTAATATGACATACTGACTCCACATTTTAGAAGTTGCTCTCAGCTTCTCACCAGAAACCATCCACTCCAACAACTCCCACCTAGCAGTTTGCAGGATCCTACCCTCAGCAACTGATGCTTGTTCAAAAATTCCGAGACTGCTAATGGATTTAAGAAATCCCTCCATCCACCCATTGCAGCTTCCTCCTTTCATGTTTTGTTTCTACTTCTGCATTCAGCTTTCAGGACCACTCCCTGCACACAACACATCATGTTTGGCCCACGCCTCCTCTTCCACTGCCAGGGATGCTCTTGGTCGGAGAGCTGCCCATAAGCATCGCTCTGATTAAGCTCTTATAAATATACTTGTTTGCCACTAGGAGATGACCCTGGGCCTATCTAGCCTTCCCACACACACATCTCAATCTGATATCCACTGGAGATCATTTTTACATTTTAAATCACTCCAAATTCACAATCAAAAGCAACTTCATGCTGTATGCAGACCGTCTACCTCCTACTCTGCCCAAGACCCTCACTCCAGCATCAAAGCTTCAAGAGAAGAACAGGCACTTCGTGGAGTGAGACCTTCTGTGAAAGATGGAGCCCAAGGCAACAGAGGAAGCAGGACCAACTTCACGACTCACTCAGGTATATGCATTTGAGACACCATTCTCATTAGACTTGCATGTAAAAAATATACTTTTAACTATTTGCAGTGACACTACTGGTATACTGATAGTGATGTGCCTATGGATGAAAGACAAGGCAAGTTTCTCAGGGAACCTGCCTGTAGTTTTTCATATAAAGTAACAGTAAGATGTAGCACATTCTCCATGCCGTGTTTAACTTCACAGCATGCTTTTTTTGCAGACTGTCTTCACCACTTAACTCCTAAAAGCGCCCATTCACGATGTTTTTATGAAGTGATGCTTATCAGCTTGATGCTTCAACCACCTGAGCAGCCGCTGATTTATTTCTAATCCCACCTTTTCCTTTAATACTACGTTGTTTTTATTTCTAACCCATCAAATCTACAGCAGCTCTACACCTGCACTAGCACACGGTTTTCTCTTTCAGCTACAAAGCCCAAGCACTACTCCCGTTCTACATCAAGCACATGACTTCTGAGCATTTCCAGCAAGGTTACTAGCACTCTGCATCTCTTTCTGAGATTGTCCAAACTCGCCTCATACCATGCCCAAAGAATGGAAATAAAAACAAAGCCCTGCAGCTGAAGCTCTAAGGGGCTGGAGAGAATTTTCCCCACGCACCCAACAGCGATGGAGGCAATCGGCCCAGTCACATCAAGGCACGGCACAGCCTCCCGCAGGGAATCTCGGTGCCTAACGGCAGATGGTCAGAAGACATTTCACAACATCAACCTCAGAGATGTGATATTATTTTCTTCCAGTATTAATTTAGGGATAAAAAGCCATAGCTGGATTCACGATGCCACTACTGCTGCAAGACTAATAATGATCAGTGCACATACAGGCCTTTAAAATATTTTTCCTCAGCTACAAAGTACCAAACCTCTTATTTATTGAAACAAGCCGTATTTGGACGTTAAGATTATGATTTGTTTACAAACTGACCAACTCCACTGGTGAAAGATAATCAGATTTTTATCCGTATTCTTCCTAGTTTATTCTGATAATATAAACAGAAATGTTGCCTCTTCATATTCTTTCATTTAATCATTCTCATGAAATGCTCAGTTCAGCTCCCAAACCTGAGAAAGAATAGTTTAAAAAAATAATAATGTGTTGTTGGTTTCTCTCTCACTTGTTCACTTTTGACTTCTACAAAGCTCACTTCATGCAACCTCCACCCTAACCCCTGGGAGCATCTTGTACTTTCCAGCCATCTGGACTGTATTTACTTTACTAAGAAGAAAGTTAAATTTGTTCATGAACAAAGAAAATCCCCTTCCTATCTTCCTGTCTTGCCTGCACAGTTATTTTCTAAGTTCTTGTTTTCTCAGAAAAATTATTGTGCCCTCTGGGAAGCTCACACAGTCTTCCTTGTGACCTCTGCTGAGGTCATACAATTTCTTCATTTACAAGTTTGTAGTACTGTATTTCTTCTTTTTAAAAATCAGAGTTACTATTTTTTTTTCCCCCTCAGTTTTCAACCTCTCTTCACAAAAACCCTTACAAACAACATGAAAGTTCACATATGATGAATTAGGACAGTAGCAATTGCACCAAAGTGTTTATTTAGACAGTAAAAATGCCAGTTTTGCAAATAAATTAACTATTGTCAAACTAAGACCAGAGACAAATTTTTAAAAGAACATCGACAAGCATTTATTTCTGAAGTTGCACTAATCGTAATAGTGTCCCTCCCTCCCTCTACCTCTAGAACAGCGTTAATGCATCTCTGTTCTTCCACCTTTCATCAAAATACCCATGTGCTTTGACCCTGCTCCCAACACAAACGTGCCAAGGAAGTGGGCAGGAGAAGGGCAAACTATAGAAGACGAGTAACTCCCTCAAACTGGTTTTTACTTTTAACCACATGTTCTTCAAACACACCTACCTGTATCTAGTTTTATCTGAGCTGCTGTATAATGCTTTCCTTTTAGTGCATTTTTATAACCCCATTTTTCAAGGCATGCTATCTCCTTCGATCAAAGGTGGTCAACTACAGCTTGTAATTAAAAGCTATTTTGCTATGTTATGCTGCTCCACTTGCACCAAAAATCTGTGTAAAGTTTCAGTGACAGCCTGATTGGCCCCTTTGTTACAGAGAAAATTAAGGAAAGCAACGAGCAATGCATGGCATGCAGCTCTTCAGTTAGGAATAGAAGGATCCTGATGCTTTGTAATGCTTGACCCAAGCATTAACTTCAAAATTTAATTCAGTTTAATGATCTAATTTAACATGTGTGATAAGGGAAGAATGCCAACGTAGAACTACATTGTAATATAAATTAGAAAACAGGTACTAGAAAAAAAAAACAACAAAAACGCGTTGCTAGAGGTGTGAATGCTTAGAGAGAACTACGTGCTGCTGTTTATTTTCAGGTTGAACTGCTGAATTTACAGAAGTGACCCTTCAGAGGCATAATAACAGTTAATGATCACATCAAGTATCTTCAATGGAGCTTCTGGAATACCAGAGTGGAAGTTCAATCACAGATGCACAGAACATTGCATACCACAACAACAGTAAAGTCATTAGAGTAGGAAATGCACAGTATAGAGATAACCATAAATTAAAAATGTAATTGAACATGTCTACGTGGAAAAGTAGCTACTGAAATAACTCACCCAAATGCCACCACGTATAAAATAATGCTGAATAGATTTTGCATAAATCTCTGTGCCTACACAACTGCTTGGATTGGAATAATTAAGAGGACAAAGCTGGGACAGAAACACTTCCCCTGACAACATTTACCTCTTCCACATCTGTGAAGTGAGGACTGAATGAGCTGTTAACGAAACCAAACATTCGGCTTCCTTGCAGTCAGAGCTGCCAGGTTCTATACCGATTCAAAATTACTCCTTGCTAGTTTTTTGCCTCCTCATCTCCAAAACCCACAAAGGACGATCAGTATGAACAAACACATTTTGTCATTAAAATCAGCGGAAGTATAGCGAAGATGCAACACATCTCTGCTTTAGGGAAGCATTGCCAAATTATTTATCAGAAACAAAACCCCAGGAGACATGTTACCAGTTGAGCAATACCTCCATCAACAAGGACATCTCCCCTGCCTTTATGTGATTTCAAGCTGTTAGAATTTTCCCCAGAATTTGTAATATGCTTTGTTTTTTTTTCTTTAAGAAGTGAAGCCATGGACAATTAGGCAACTGAATGCTCCATGCAAGCTACTAAAAATAAGTTCTACTTCCAAAAATGATAACTCCTCACAGCTTAATCAAAGGACTGGCAATCACAGCTTAACGAGCTCTGCTCTGAGAGCATCTGAAAGCGATCAGTAAGAGAAGATTCACTGCAGACAAGAGAAGAATCTGCAAAGAAGTGAGGACCAATATATTTGCACTTAGTGAGTATTACATTGATTTTACATGTTTCTAACAGAGAGAACATGAAGTGACTTGATTCTCAGCTCTGGTATGAAATTAGTTTCTAAGGAAACAGGGCAGAATCTGAGGGAACAAAATTTCTGGGTTTGAGCTGCTTCTATGGCAAATACAGCCGCAGATGCAGAAGGTGCATAAAGCAAAACCCCTCCAAACTGATTAAGCAATTAAATCTTGAGCACCCTAGGCTAGCAATTTAACTAGCAACCTCACTGGCGAGGTGCACTCCTCTCTCCAAGGGGAGAGAGCACAGAGGTGTAAGCAGGATGCCCCCCCGTTCACCACCAGTACCAGCCTACTCCTCTCGACAACAGTGCAGAGAGAGACTAAAAATAATCTATAATACAGTTGGCACTTAATATAGCCTGCTCATTCGTGCGTGCTGCAGTTCCCCTAAAAACCTGACTGCTCAGATCTCATGATTTCTCCTTCAGAAGGAGAACAAATTTTTAACCAGCGAGGCAGCAGACCTTTCTTTCCAAGAACGCAAAGGAAGTCAAGCTAAAAGGGGCTGATTTTCCAGGATTTTTCACACCATGAATCCCAAAGAGGTTTTCCTGGACTTCAGAGACCTGGCTCCTCTGATCGCTCGCCAGTGGAGCTGATGACACAGAGATGCTTTGGATGCTCTCCCCAGCAGGTGCTGTGCCCCACACGCAGGGATGACACTCGGGACAGACCCAAAGGGCAGCTATACCAGGGAACTCCACAAGACTGACTCCTCCAGGGCTGAAATAATCAGAATTCTTCAGAGAATTTAAAACTTCAGCAGTACATGGTGCACTTCCGGAACTCTGAAATGAAACATTCCTTCAACCAGCCACAGAACCCACCGCTTGGCAACAGAGGCTGCACGTGCATATGTATCTGCAGGAGGCAAAGCAAGTCCTGTTATCCATTGCTCTCCCAACATGGCAAGACACTTTTTCTCTGGATATATATAGGGTTTCAAAGAAAAAAATCTTAAATTCACATTTTCCAATTAATCCAGGTCTCCTTTATATTCAATTAAAAATAGACTGCGAATGGAAAACAAAAATCTTGCTAAAGCAGTTTCAATACAAGTGTCTAAGTGAGGCTAATTTCAGCACCAGAGAAAACACTCCTCAGTTTGTGTATGGACCGCGTTGATTTGGGCAAGGACAATTACTTCTGCAGAGCTGCCCACTTTTCACAAGGAAAATGCTGATGCGCTTCAAAACATCAGTGTTAAGAAGATACTTCCAAAAGTGTTTGCGTGGAAGGTGAGCAGCCCAGGCCTGAAAGCCCAAATATAGGGTATTACTTCAGGCCAGGATATTACTTCACTATGCTATTCCATTGCAGGCTGCATGTCAATACCCATCTCTACTTATAAATCAATGGAATCTATTTTCAGCACAAAAGCTTCAAAATAAATCCTTCTGACCAACTGCCCAAATTAATTATGCAAATGCTGTATAAAAGTGCACAGATCATTACTTCAAATTTTTAAACCCCTGCACAGATACTGGGAAAAGAAAGTAAATACCTAATTATACACATAGAATAATCCAGATAACAGCCTGTCATATACATCACTCTGAATGTAAATCAGAACGACGGTTTTAGCTGTAAATACAATGTGGAAATGTCAAATAACTTTGATCTCGTCTTTGGCAAGAACACGCTTCTTTAAGAAACCATTCTATATTCAGTAGGATATATAACATATCATTTCTTCTCCTGTCAAGTTTCAAAGCCTTTCCTTATAAAACATACCCTATAAGATATTGCAGTAGAGATGAATAATCGCATGTCTCTACACACAAGAATGCTGCCACTTACTGCCTTGCTGAAAACACTAGAAGTAACAATGCTTTGTTTGCCCCATTATGGTCATTCAAGCAAAGCATGACTGGTTTTGTTTTCAAGATGCCCATAACAGAAGGCTGTACTCAAAAATTCCTGTGCTGAGGGGCACTTGCTGTTTCAGACAGACAAAGAAAGGCATATCCAGAGCAAGTACCCACTCCCCTAACGCCTACCGTAGAAATGAGTCCCTAACGTGCACTCCAGGCATGTTTAGCAGGTAGGATTTTCTTAATTTCAGACTACATCTTTCTACATAGCAACCAAACTGTGCACAAATTGACAG
Source organism: Apaloderma vittatum (assembly GCF_000703405.1). Lineage (NCBI taxonomy): Eukaryota > Metazoa > Chordata > Aves > Trogoniformes > Trogonidae > Apaloderma > Apaloderma vittatum. Next base: position 99,428 of record NW_009725530.1, read on the forward strand.
GTACATGAAAGAAAGGGCTAAAAACAGGTAGAGGTAGATGAGAACATCCAGGTGAGACATGCAAGAGAGGAAGCAGGAACTACTGCCCTTCTCCATGTCTGGTACAAGAGAAATTCCTTATTCCACTGCCCACATTATAAAGACAAATGTCAGCATTTCAAGACAATGCTATTAAGGGGTGATTAGGCTTGTAATGAGACAATTCCACAACTCAAGAAATTTAGGCCATCGGCCAGAAAAGAACAAAAAAAAAAAAAATCAACGGGTGCATGATGACCATCGCTATTTCGGGTACAAATGCAACAAGAACGTCCATCTGCTGTTTGGCACAGCAGGCTCTGCATCACCCCTGGGCTTTGCTTTCTATGACCTTTTGCCACTTACAGGTAAAACATAAGATACAAAAATTTCATGCTGAGATTGTATTAGTTTTAAGCTATGAAAAAATTCTATAAACTTAACAGGACAATACATGCACAACTTGTTAAATGATAAATAACTGGAATAGACTCAGGGGTCATTCCAATGAAAATACTGCTGCTGCACAGTTTTGTCTGGTTGGTTCATAAAGCTGAGACAAAAGACAGATCCTGTCAGACATTGCTGCAACAGCTGCCATAGCAAAGTTTACTGACGCAATCCTTGTTTGTCATTCAACATAGGGATTCCAGTTTTCCAAATGGGAAAAAAAATAATCCAGGACCATTAAAACTATACATAAGTGTTACACTCATTTTACGGAAGATGTAAACAAGAGCAATACTCAAATTTACTTACATTCAGAAGACAAATCCCTACTTTGATGAATGCTTGGGCCATGCAATGCTTCAGAAGATTGCCCAACTAGTTTACCTTATTTTGCCACAAAAAGCAAAAGGAAATTCTTGCGTTTCGATTCTGGAAGAGACTTTATTTCACAATACACAGGTCAGGCTTTCTCAAAACCATAAGTTGTCAGGGTATAAGAACACAACCAGTTAACCTTTCGTTCCCCTTCCAAAATCAAGGTGTTTCTTCTTTTCTCTCAGGTGAGGTGGAACACGGTTTGCAACTTGGTCAAACTGACTCACTTGCATAGGCTCCTCCAGCACAGCTCTTTAGGGAGGGGATTGTTTTTCCTCCTTCAAAACCATAAGCTGAAGTGATACTCAAGTGTCTTGGTAGAATAATACAAATGCAAATTACTGCTATGCAAAACCGATGTTACTTAGTTTTATATAGTCCTCCCTCAAGGAAGGAAGGAAGAAACCTCATTTGGTTTCAACTCCACCCCCACAGCTCTTGCAAAGTTAAACGAAACCATGCCATCCCCTCCCCACTTCTCGGAGCCTTTCTAACAAGCTCCTCAATTTGGGCTAAGAGCATTTATCATACACGCTTTGATCCCTCCACCAAAAATTGCTTTAAAAAGGGAAGAAAACATGCACTGATCAAACACAGCGCTACATAAAGTGGTGATGAGTGACTGCATGAGTTAGGTCGACGGCCAGCAGAATTAACCTAGAGTCCAGGTTTAAAATAAAACAGGACTTCAGAAGTGAAAGATTTCCTGCGTATGTGTACACCTCTGTCAATTTAGAACTCACTTTGACAAAACTGCTGAACTCAGCAAACAAAATAGTTTTACGCTTCTTCTACAACACTGCCACATTGAGAACTCATACGTCAAATTCAGCTAGAGAAGAGAGCAAAGCTAGGATAAAATTGCCATCTTCAACTTGAGCCCAACTGTTGAATGTTTTAACAATTAAAGTCTAATCTCGCGGTTTTATCTAGACTTTTCTTTTTACTTATCCACAATAGTATTTGCCTGTTCGGATTGGGTTTGAAAATGTAAACAGAGTTTTGTTGCCCAATCAAACAGAAATCCTATCCAGTGCAACATTTTATTTAGTCGAGACACTGCTGACCACACCATCCCTATTCTTCCCTCACTGTCCTCCCGGCCACCCGCTCCTTCCACAGTTGCTGTTCCATTCAGCGAGCTCTGCTCGCTTGCTCCATTTCTATTTGGCAAAATGCACAAGTTTAGGTCTTTGTATGAAAACACCTATAGCTGCTTGACAAACACCTTAAGAATTGCAAGCAGTAGTATCATAACATTTCATGGCATTTCTCCCGAGTTTGTGTCAACCTATAAACTTACGAGCAAAGTGCAGTCATGCACTCAAGTTTCCTATTTTAATACTCCCTCTCTTTCTTTCTTAATTATTCTCATCCTTAGAAACAGGAAGTCATTAAGTTCAAAATGTTTATACTAAATGAAAACATACACATTGTCATGACTGTATTCTGTGACTATTGGGTGGTCTCAATCTGAATTCACTTTCTGACCAGCAAGTGCTTCCCTTGGAGAAGTTACCAAAAGCCCAGCCTCAGAGACCAAGGATTTCGAAAGGTATAAACAACCAGCTGTTATAACTGCAGTGCAGGATTTTAATTATTTTCTCAGAAATTGGCTAGTGCTGTATGTTTTGTGAGATGATGTTAGTAACTGCTTTTGTTGCAGTTTATTTGTTCCAGAGTGTGGCTGAAGAGGGAAATTCAGAGTTCACTGGCATCCTCCATTGACAACCTTCAGAACATCGACTCACCTGCCTGTGATCAGGGTCTCCAATGTGCCAGCTGTTCTTACTGTTACTGGTCATACATTGTTCTTCCTCAAACTCCTAAATAATTTCCTCTTAAATTTGAAAAACACTAAGAATATAATCCTGTTTAGTCCTTTGATAACATTACATTAAAAGGATGGCCCACAAAGATTTCCCATACACAGAACATCTGACTAGAACTCTCCCCAGACAAAAAGAAAAACACATCACTCGTGATTCGACTTTGTCATACTAATCCCAATTTACTATGATTAGCCTTTTGCAGACAAATTAGATTTGAGGAGATATTAAACTCCAACCTATCAGCACAAAGTTTCAGTTGCCTTTTCAACACCATCAGCACTTATTACAGGAAAACGCACCTCCTCCCAATCTCAAGATTTTAATTCTTAAATAATATTTGGAAGAAGTGAGGAGGAGAGCTGCAAAGCAGTTCCTCAGAAACCATGAGCACTTTCAGGAAACTTGAATGCTCCTCCAGCACACCCACTTGCTTCCCGTGAATAAGCAGTGCTCAGAATTATCTGGAGAGGTCTTCCAAAGTGCTGAGAACATGATTTCTCTGCATTTTGAAGCTCTATGAATCACTGAGAACAGAACACGAAGCCAAGAAATGATAAAACGTGCACACGTACAAACAACAAGTAAGAGCTGCAGAGGCTAATATTAGACTTACCAAAATATATTCTGAACATATCAGGAAAAGACCAACAGGAACTTACACATTATGCTGCTTCCACATGAGGCTCTTTACTTTTGTTTGGACCCACAAATCAATACGAATGTCAGGAATTAATAAAGCTAACAGCACAGATCAGCTCTCCAGAGACCAGCCACATCTGTTCAGCAATGCCAAGCTGCCAGCTGGACAGAGTCCCAAAAAGCCTTTACAGGGTCATCGTGCACAGCAAAAGCTTGTACTCGGCTAAAAACCTTTTAGCCTAGCAACTAAAAAGGTAATAGGTATTCTGTTAATTACATTAAGTAATTAAGTCATGTTTAGCTCTGTTAATTAGGATGCCTAATTTTAAAAAGGTCTAATAGCCACAGTATTTAAATTCCTGTTTTTTATGGTATTGCAACAAAAACCTATTCTAAACCACTGCTATTCTCATGATTGAGTTAAAAAAAAAAGTTATGCTGTTAATATATAAGCTAATCACTTTAAACACAGAGTCAAAAAGTATTACTTGTTGAATACCACATATTCTAAGCAACTTTAATGTATGAATAATCAGCTAAAAATACCAAAAGAAAGGCACCCTGGATCTCAGATGAGACCATTAACCACACAAGGATATTTTATCTAGGTACATATAGTCAAAATGTCCACATTAGATCAGAGCCTGTTAAGAGAGGAAACAAGCCCTGCAGTAGATCACATTTGCCTCCCTCCCCAGTATGTCTCTCACTGACACACAAGGTCTCACAAGGCATAAAAGTTCCCATCAAGTTTTTGACAGAAGCTATTTCTGAAATGTCTGTTGGCCTACATAGAAATTGTTCCTTCCAAGTACCTCAGATTCAGAAGTCCAGCACTGTACGTGCTCAGTGAAACACTGCTTTACTATGGCTTTTTCCACAACTGCAGGTGACCCAACTTCCTGGTGGGAGAGCCATGGCTGACACCCTTAAACTCCTTGGTAGGCACGTGCCAAAGAGATCTGCTGTTTAGGATTACAGCAGCTGAAACCCCACCGTGTGATGCTCCCTACTCTGAGGGCATCATGGCCCAATATTCCTTTTATTACAGGAAATTACGTCTCTGATGTTCACAAGGTATTTCCAACTCTTACCTCTCTGCTGTTTCTCAAGCTGAACTCAAAGGGTGAAGACAAGCTGGACCTCTTCACAAGCTCCACAAATGTCTAATTTTGTAGGTGAATAAGCCACTTTTAAGAGCATTACTAAGATCAACACACTGAAACCAGCCTGAAAAACTCATGCCAACAACTGCTGTGTGGTCTATTGAAAAGTGAGTTATTACTCCCAAATTTTACTCACAGCAGTGAGCAGTACCAGGGGTTTGCTACCACTCCTAAAAGGCACCATGTCTGTGAAGGTTTGCCACTGCGCAAGGTTGCTTGTTCTGTCCCCGTACAGGGGTGCAGCAGCGCCAGTAGGGCCACCACAGGGTATGGGATGCTGTCCATGAAGGCATCTGGAATCCTCACCCCCCCTTTGGATGAGCAGTTTGGCTACTAATTTCATATCCCTTTAAGCAGGGCTAATTAACCACACTACACAGTACCCCGGACCAGCCATCTGGAAATGCAGATGTCATCTGCTCACCTTTGTAATCTGCTGCGAGGTTTTTCAGATGAAGACATATTTCATCTTGTGGTGCTATATAAATAAACAAAGTATTATAAACAATCATTTTTATCTGACTGGGGTTATGTCATATGGTTTGCTTTCTTCATGAAAGACAACATGTACATAAAGTGCAACCAGATGCTGTTGGCAGAGAATCCATTTAATATGGACTCATTTCTAAAAACATGATTACAGATGTGGCCTACATCTTGAACCCAATGTTTAAGGAAAAATTATCTATGTATAACCATTTCACTCACCTTCCATGTTTATGTCTTTTAACTCACAAAAAATGTTTCCTAGAAGTAAAAAAAGTTACACACCCTCCCCTTTCACACATCTACCACAAAAATAATTCCAGCATAACCTTATCAAAGGCAAGCTGAACATCTTAGTGATAAAACATTGCTTTATAGCAGTTCAGTGCTATACCAGCTGTGACAAGGTAATGTTGCAGGTTAGCACTAAGTCTAGGCTGAACTTTATTACAAACAATGCTTACCTAGGACTGCACCTGACTTGTAATTAGATTGTCCAAGTACAGAAATTATTACAACTCTGCTCAAAGGGCTGGAGAAGCTTAAGACACTTTAATCAAATTATTTCTAGTGCTTCATGTAAAAAAAAAAACAAATCAACTGATGTGTACCCAAGCTTTTGATTACTAAAAATCCTTAAAACCTACTGCCAATTTATAGAGCTTTCAGTAAGGTAACTCAAATATACAATAAAGATTTTACTGGTGTGCTCTAGCATTGCTTAAAACATAAAGCATAGTTTAATCCTGATAAAACAGTAATCAATCAGAATTAATAGAAAAAAGTTTCAAATTCAAAATTAATTAATTAGTCCGAACAAGTATTTGGTTCTTTTATGCTTGCTGATTTACAAAAATGCTATCAACTTCCCTCAAGTTAGAATAAAACTCAAACTCTTTTGAAACCAGGACAGAAACAGCTCAGAAAGGCTGACTGCATCATTCCACATCTAAACCCAGAGGACTTCAAAATATTTGTTATTCCGGTACCGAAGTATTTGAGAATAGTCCTCTTAACATGCACACTCCCAAACTAAATCAGACAAGTTCATAATCATATGAATAGAGAATATGTTTAAGAAAAATTCTCTCTAGATATAATCATTTTACTCTCTCTACACTCATGCTCATATAAAATTAAACCAGTAAAAACCCCAAATGCTTCACGGTTACTGAGGTTTTTGCCTTGGCAGTGTATTTATTGAAGGAATTAAAGTACTTGAAGCTACGTTAACTATAAGTGAGATCATTTAAAGTCAACTGTTGAAAAGAAGACAATCCCCTTCCTCAAACTATATTTTCATTAGGCCTTTGAAAAATAAAACTAAATAACTCTTCCAGGTCATCATCACTTATAAGCACCTACATTTATTGGTAACGCTCAGATATTTGATTAATCTAGATTATCTTGTCCAAACAAGGTATTAAAAACATCACAGAAAATGATGAAAAAGTTGAAGAATAGAAATGAAAGCAGGGAAAGGTCCTATTTTCACTTCAGAAATACAGTGTCAGATGATGTGAATGGAGCTTCAATTTTAAAATCCTCTCACAACCAGACAATTTCTAACCAATAGGTACGTGACCGTGTTTGCTTCTGGAGACAGAAAGACTGGACAAATGGATATTTTCAACTGTTTAAAATGCACCAAGCAACACTTAATGAGTACTTTAAACATCCATTACACCTGAATCAAGTGCAATTTTCCAGAGGATTAATATATATATATTTTATATAGTCATATAAACACTGTGTTTAGTGGTGGAATTAGACTGATTTAAATTACTGTTAGACCTGACAGCTTACTCAGAGGTAACTTGGGCAAGGATGGATACAAGCAAGGCAAACTGAGCCCAGCGGTGAGCAAAGCACTTTTTTCTGCTCCATGAAGAAAAGGTTATTCCAGCAACTGCTGGAGCATCTGGGCACCAAGGCTCAGCTCCGCTCTCACCAAAGCATTTCCAGCTACCTCGATCAGTGTGGATGATGTAGGTAAGTAGTTCTGCCCACACGCAGTCTATCCACATCTAAAAATCACTTCCAAACTTCAACTGCTACAGCCTCACTTCAAAAGAACAGCCCTGCTGGGTATGTGCACTTGCCTACTATGTATAACAAAAGCCCTACTAGCACGGCTTTTTATTCAAACACAAAAGACACCCCAAATTTGAGAATATTTTGGTCTGACTTGTTCTGAAGCCTACCTATAGGGGGTAGGGAGAAACATATGAAGAAAATAAACAAATGCACACACATCCTAAGAAGGAAGGCAAACAAATTGAACTGCTTGAGAACCCAAAACATACAAGTGGTTTCTGGACACATGAATAAATCAATGGCAAAGTCTCCATTCATTTAGTAGGTGCCAACTATTTCACATGAAGGGTTTCACCGCCCGTAGAAAGGGTGAACATCAAGAGTATGGGATAAAATATCTTGAAAAGGGAAAGATAATATATTGCTGCATTTATACAGCTTGCATTAAAAAGTGCTTTTTTTAAAAAAAAAAACACAACACCAACACAAACCCACAGCCCAAGTCTTCCCAGAGGTTAAGCCAATATGCAGATGGGATATTTAAATATGACAGCAATCTGAAAAAAAGAGCTGAGAACTAAACAGAAAATTGTTAGATGGGTATTATCTGCATGGAGCCGAGAAGACCCACAGATCCAGGCCCCACCGTGCAAAGAATTTGTATGCAGGCACAACAAGCCCAGCTTGTGACTCGCTGCTCTACTGGGGCACCTTAATTAGCCAGCCTAGCCCGAGCTGAGTTTGCTTGTTTTAAGGCTTCCGGCATCCATAGAGAGTTCTCCAAAAAGCAAAAAAGCAGTAATGTGAAGGGGAAAGCCTCAGCTGGTGTGAAAACCTCCTGCCTTTCCGCTCCCTCGCAGACCGAACCAAAGAGAGGCTCAAGAGAAAGCGTCAGGGGCTGCGGATCCGAGTCGGGCGCAAACTCCCCACCCTGAGATGCGCTACATGGAAATCACTGCATCTCAAAACCAGGACAGTTCTACTTTTCTGCTTTTATAATGCCCCCCAATCTTTCAACACACTAAAGAGAGCACGCTAATTAATTAGAAAGCTGTGGAGCTGCATGCTTTCAGTCAAGTCTGTGCTAGTTCAGTTACCGCAAAAACAAGTAACTACAAGATCAGATTCTCTTACGCTAAATACTGTCAACTTACACCTCTCGGGAAACTTATTTCACATGACTGCGAGATAAATAAATAAATTAAAGATCAGCTGTAACCTTTTATGTTTATTACGCAGAGTTACACAACCTTGTAAAAATCCACAGGCTCCTGTAGATGACTGGTTTTACAATGCATCCACACTCATCTCGCCTCTGGTCAGAAGTGGACACTGCAATAAATTTCTCTACAGACAAATCCAACTTTTACAAATGCTTTAATAATTTAAGCACTTGAGGGCAAACTTTTTTTTCCTTTCTTACGTAATACCCATTGCTGTAGTCTGCATAAATATTTCCAAATATTTACCCTCGGGGCAATACGTAGTTTTACCCTTTCTGTCAGCCTTCTTTTTTTATCAAGCAGAATCCAACAGTACCACGTGCACAATGCGATACAAAAAAAAAAAAAGAGACTAAAAATGCTGTGCTCGTTTAATTTGACCATAACACACAGTGCTAATCTTAAATCATGTACAGCTTTGTGCTTCCCATTTTCATCTTCCAAAGCACTATGTGATTAGTCACTGCAAGGGCTTTCATTTTTACTGGAGAGCAGCTTCTCACATGGGTAGGAAATATATAAGAATAGAAAAGGAGTCAAAGTTATGCGGTTGAACCTGAATAAGAGAAAGAACGTTAGGAGAGTTTCACCTAGACTTCTATGGATAAATAAGTGAATACAGTATGTTGAAGAGCATGTGCAGAAATAGATGGGGAGAGGAAACAGTTTTGTGTATTGGGTACAAGTCAATTGTTGCACCCAATTTCATTGATGCGCAAAGACACAGATGTTACTGAGAATAACAAGTGGAGAAAAATAGCCCTAAAACATTATAAAAATAATTAAAAGGACATTAAAATTTTGGCTATAGTTTTGACTTCAGGAGCTTTACTGTAGTATCTACTAATTTGTAAATGTGAAAGTTAATACCATGTTTTCTTCCTCCTCTCTCCTGAAGGAGTATCTGCAGAAAACTATCTACACACTCTATCCTGGAAGACCAATGTTCTGGCATAAAAGAGGCAGTGAGAAAAGGATTCAGTATCACTCCTCTTCTGGCACTGCTCAACATAAGAATGAGAGAAAACCACCAGCATACTCTGCCTTCTTGCTTCACACTGTATTTCTGGCTGAGAGGCACAGTCATTTATTTTTAGAATATCTCAGTAAGCTCGCTTGCATCTTGAAGTACATTTAGACAATTCTATCCCTATTTCAGCATACTGCAATTACTAATATTTTATAACCAGAGAAGATGGTGAAGGATACCATTAACAGCTAGCAGTCAGTTGCAACAAGTCAGAAGCAACAGCTACGAAGGTCAGGTACTCACTGTGCCAGAAAGCAGCAGTGCTTCTCACAGAGCATGAGCTGAACGCTTGGAACAAGGTTTCAGGAACCTCAGAGAGAGCGAGGTCTATTATATGGGCTTCAGTATGAGTTCTTTCACTGAATCTGGATGTCTCTTATTGAATTTACCGCTCTAATGGCATTTGAATCAAGGAGACTTCCAGAGTAAGCCAGAGTTTAGGATAAATGCCTGAAGATAGGATACAGCAATTAAAAGTACTCCCCAAATTGTTTGCTATTGATCTTCCAGTTAGTTCAGGCACTCAAGCTGCCTCAGTTTTAAACTCTGCTTAAAGGAAAATGAACAAATGCCAATAAAAAAGTTTGATAGAAACCCTAACATCAGCCAAATCTGGCATTGTTTGTTTCAGTTATATAGAATCATTATGTCTGGTCCTTGGATCCTCTTTATTATGCCCTCATTTCCCCTGACTGAAGAAACCTCTGTAACAGAAAACCCTCAGGAGTCACAATTTAACAAAGACGGCATCCAAACTTGATACAACAATTGTATGAATGAAGCCAGTAATCTGGGTATGGTTAGAGGTTGGTTTTTTTTTAAAAAAAAAAAGTAAAATTCCAACGGACAAAATGAGAAACTACATTTGATAATAAATCTTCTTTTTATGAGTAAGCTTAATATCCTTCCTCTTGGTAAAAGAATGTAATACCGTCTTCCTTGCCAAGAAAGAAAAAAAAAGGACAGAAAATCCACACAGAGCAAGAATCACAAGAAACAGAAAAAAATATCAGATATACATAATATTTTCAAAGCTTTACCCTTTTATATATACATATGCATATATATATGGCCTATATCTGATTAACCAAGACTTTTTAAGAATAGCAGCGCTTGAAATGAGTCTTCAGAAAGGCAGCAGAAGTCAGAGCCAAGGCTCAGGTAAAATAAGACAATTGCATGAGAAGTACTAATGAGCTGCTCCAAATACTTTATTATTACAAGAAGGCAACAGCCTACACGTGTACAAGCATGTCAGTCCCTCACACAACCCACCTTTTTCCTACAGAAATCAAATGGCTGAGAACCCAAAACTACTGAGCTCAGATGACGGTTGTTTACAGCCAACTCCACACTTCTGACTACCTGAACAAGAGCACAAGTGCTGCTACTCCTGCCTGTGCATTTAAAAGGCACCCAGCAGAACAAGCTCTCTCTGAGGCTATTTGGCTAATCACATTTAAAATTCAGGGGCTCTGCTTTGGTTTATCTCGCACCAAAATGCTACCAACAGAAAACAAGTACATGCTGGCAGTGATACGTGCAACAGGCAAAGTAATTTCCAGACCCTCTTTCTGTTGAAGTATCAGGTTGTCCAACACGCTGACACAGCCAGAGCTGTTATTTTTAAACACAGCCACAGTCTATTTAACTAAAGCATCTTTACTCTGACTGAGCCAGTATTACTTTGATAAGACTCCTTAAGTATCTACACTGAAGCCTGCATATCACACCCAGCAAAAAAAAATACAAACTTTTGAAGATGATGCTTCATTGCAGCTAAGAAAAGAGAAAAAAGGAAAAAAAGAGAGGCCCAGGAAAGAGCTATGAGGTTCCAGCAGTGGAGGCCATAAAGCACTATCTGCAGAACAGCAATTCACACTGTGAATTCATATCGTTCACCACCTGCACAGAGACTAACTGGAACAATTTCAGTCAACTTAAACTGCAAACAGCTTTCTGCTTTTGGAAACTCAGCATTACGCTTCTAAAACAACTCTTCTGCCAAATTTGTTGGTAGAAACACTAGGCTTTCTTACACATCATTTAACCAATGAGAACCTGGATGGAAGAGAGGCAATACCATTTTCAAAGGCACATAAAAGTCTGCAAGTCAGAGTTACACAACACTTCAGGAGGCAGACTGAGCCATGCTAAATAACTTGTTTGTGTACCTTTCTTCAGTGTAATTCTTTACATAAAGTTGTCTTGTAAATATATGCATAGCTCATTACCAGAACCAAGTGCAACCCTGTCCTTTCCTCACACTAAAGAAACAATTTGTTCTGTACATTCCTGAACATACAGACACTGTGGTCTACCAGATGCAATAGTTTCCCTATGGCAGTATTTAGCCTTCATTTCTTACACACAACTATTAAACAGAACAATAACAAGAAAAAAAGAGCAGCAATGGTACGCATTGTTTATTAGTGAAAACCTTTTTACTTTACGACAGAAAATTCAGTCGTGCATCTTTTGCTGTGCACATAGCCTAAAGGCTCTAGGGGCAAGGGAAGGCTGTTACAGAAAGCTACACCAGTCACCCAACAGCTCCACACCACCCAGGACTGTCACTCACTTGGGGAACTGGGATATGGGTGCAGGACACAGGAGCCTAACTATGGCTCAGCCCAGCATGCTGAGATTGTTTTAATTAAAATAATTTTGAGGTCTATGTAGTTTGTACAAAATGCTGTATTTATGCAGAAGTCTCCTTTGAAACATGACTGTTCCCCATCAGATTTTGAGGGTGCTGGGAGCGTAGTGGAAACCTCATGACCTAGTGGCTGCCACATCATCTTTTAACACCTAGAGAAATGACTTTTTCATTCTTACTTCCTACTAGAGGTCCCCTTGCAGAAGGCTTAACTCGCAAGCACCTTCCACTTACGTTTTCACGTTGCCTCCCAGTACCGCAGGCGGAACCCTGCAGAGCTGTCACCACGGAAGGATTAAGGGGCTGGAGTCAACCTGAAGCTCAGCACTGACCGTTGCCCGTCTCCCCACTGCCTCCTCTCCCCACTCCCCAATCTCCCCATCTCCCCCTTTCGCTGCAGGTTCTTGCCACCACCTTCAACACCACTCTAGTGCTCACTCAGCCCTCTCTGGATCTAATTCACCTTCAGAAGTTAATGCAGGTTAGGGGAGAGGAGGTATTCTGCTGCAATTCAGGGTGAATTGCATAAATTCAGCGAGCAGCAGGGCTTACACAAGAGAGGATATGGCAGGGACAGGAGGAAAGAGCAAGATCTCCCCTTTGGCTTGGTTGTAAAGTACAACCCAAATAATTTGAATCAGATGGAAATCAGAGTCTGAGAGTGTCATTGTGTTAAAGAGGTGATTATATTTATTGCACAGTGACCTGCAAACTTCTTATTTGACTGTGTTCTTAAACAGGATTACAGGGCTTTAATTTGTTTCTTTAAATTGGCTGAGGGCAGGGGGAAGAGAGAGAACCCCCAAAAACAGTTTAGAGAGGGTAGAATAACCTTGGAAGGAGTACACTACATTATGTCATGACAACCATAATAGTTTCCCAAGCACAAATATATGCTAGTACACATTCTTCAAGTTAACTAATAAACAGAAGAGTCATAAAAAAGAATTACTTAGCATTATGTTTTTGCACACGGTAACTGGTAATTCTGTAGCTTTAACCTCTTCTTTGAACTATCAGTTATATTGACAAGTAACAGGGCAGCAGTGTATATTACAAAAGAAGTAAACAAGTGACCTTTATCTAACTTTATTAAAGTAATAAAGGGCAGACTTTTTTATTTTAAACTTTCTTCAAAGAGAGTTTTATAGCTAACTACCAGCGGGGTGTGGACTGAAGCTAAAAACTTTGAAATAGGTCCCTGTGAAATCTGAAACCTAAATACAGCAAAGGTCACCTCTCTGTGAAGAACCGTCTTGTCTGTATGTATACTATAAGCAAAGCTCTGTTAGCTCAGCCTCTGTAATAATGTAATTGAACTTACCCCCTGGGAACAGCAACAACATCAGGTTTCTACTACAAAGATAAATTTACTGCACACAATACTTGTTACTATACATTTGTAGCATATTTGATAGTAGCCCAACACTAGTGCTACATGGTATATACCTCGAGCATTTTTTTTCTTGTTGAAGGCTAACCCAAGTTATAAATACAACATTGTTATTCTTAACTCTCACCATTAGCTAATTTTTAGTCAACGTTTCACAGTCTTATGCAAAATACTCACCAATATCAAAGGAAGCAATACATCTGGGTTTTAAAATTTTTTACTACTTTTCTTCCCCTAAAGGAGAGGATTTCAACCCTTCTCAACTGAATAACAGAGAATTTTTCCAGTGGAGAGACAGGATCTCCTAGAACAAGTACTGGACAATAAGACTACTATACTTTGTTCTGTCCTGTTGGCTCCTGTGAAAGAGTTCACAGACCCAAGCTTAAGAGAGAGGTGCCATATAGGAACTGAGGTTCTTAGAAAGGGCTGCCCATAGGCACACTGAGGAAGCACCATTTCGATTTTTCCCCAAGCACTCAGCCCACAGGAAAACATGTGATGGAAAAAGGAGCGCACACTGCCCCTCTGCCACCTGAGGGCACCTATAAAAAACCCCCACAACTGCTGTTTTACAGCTTAAAAGTTTTATACAATTAAACTGAGTTGTCTTGAGTTCATAGGTTTTATGTTCTTTGATATGTTTTAACTAGGAAGCTACTTGGATTCATTTAATGATTTTTTAAAAAACAAAGCAAAAAAAACCCCAACTAACCTGTTTTTGAGTACAGACTCACTCATGCTACCACTACACAGATGTATCCAATCTCTTCCAATGCTGCAAACCTATTTAAACAAAAGTTTGAAACAGAGTCACAAGAGGAGGGGGGAACCTGACTACCAGACCACTGAGTTTGGTTTCTGGGTTTGTCTCTTTTTTTGTTATAAAACCCCACAAACTTAAATGTGTGTGCAAGTTCTTATGCATATTTCTTGTTTTTTGCTCAATGTCAGACCCAGGATTTTGATCAGGTTGATAAGGAAGGAGCCAAACATACAAAGAGGGCTTTGCTGGTTACAGGCGTACTTTACTTCACAAAACTTTGTACTAGCCATTATTAAAGCACATATCACAACTTCGTTTTTCTTCCTCAGCTGCTCAGGATTAAATCTCTGCAATAAAAATATGTATGAAAATTTGTCTGAGCAGTCTACTTTGGACACTTTGTCTCCAAACACTGAGTTTTTTTGTTCCAAAACATGCACGCGCAGAGGTATCTGCCAAGCTCTCCAACTGTGTCACTCCAGTCCTTAAGCCATTTAACACAGAACACGCACGTGTCCTTTGAATGCCAAGTCAGCTACGCGTCAAAGACAAATAGCTCTGGATAGTCAACCCATAACAATCAGCACGTCAGTGAGAAATCTAATTTGTATTCAGTATTATGCCCATCAATAGGAATGGGGGGAGAAAAAATAAATAATTAAAAAAAAAAGAGAGAGACATATATACCCACAGATTCTTCCACAAACTCAGTAATTTTAGGAATAGTATTATACAACTTTTAGCATGAAAATACACAGTTTTCCCTAAGAGACTACAGCTTCCATTTAGTAAATGGATTAAAGACCATCAAACATCATCTGCTTCTACCCTGAGAGCTGGGTCAAGAAAAATTTGAGTCACTAGAAGAGCTGTACCTTTGCATGTACTTTTTAGACAAACAGGCATTTAAAAAAAGCTGCACCGAAAGCCAGAAATTATACAGATTAAGTACAAACATGACAATTACTCCTTAACTGGATATTTAGTACAATGCTTCCTGTGCAGTCAAGATCTGAAACAGAATGATGGACTTTTTGTGGATGCTACCACAATTTAATCACGATAACAGACATACGTATTTGACTATTTATTTGTTTACTATGGCATTAGCCAACCAAAAGGGCTAATGTTGCATTCAGTTAGCAGATGAGTGCCAGATATTAATTTTATACAAAGCACCATCATAGAAATTGCAGATAATACACCTGAAAACAATCATAAGGGAATACTTGATCTTACTCTCCACAGGCTACTATATCATGCACTGTCCAAATAAAGTTTGTACGTTCTACAAATTAAGGGTTTTTGTTTGGTTTTTGTGGTTTAGGATACTCACTAAATATGAAAGGTTGTCTGCTGTGTAACACTAATTGTTATATTAAAAGAGAGCTGGCCTAAATAGTGGTTTACTCCTGGTTTAGCATTGACCAGGAGCCTGGAGAAATTGTTATGCAATTCATTAGCGCTTCTAAAAATGGTTGCGTATCTGAGTCAGGAAAACACAAAGGTACTTGTGAGGTCACTACTTCTGTGTCATTGTGTTCAGTTCTAGACGGAGCTGGATGCACTGCCTAGTATTGTCTGCTGTTTCCGCCTCAAAAACCTATTTTCAATTTCACCTAATTTTTCATGTGTTAGGCTGAAGGTTGCCTCTGTTAAGCGTCTTCTAGATCTGAAGCATCTGAGCCAAAATATTTCCCCTCTTCCTGACACGAGGGCTCAGAAGTACACTTTTCAACGCTATAGCTTAATTTTCATTTTTAAATCGAGGATATTATCTTTGGAAAGCACTATGCAGCTTTCAAATACTTGACTCTGTGGCCTTACTGATGCTCTTTATAAATACAGAGGGGTTTGTATATAAAATGTCATATGGGTTGTTAAGGAAGTACTAGGATACTGGATTATATGAAGCAGCTTACGTTAATATCAGCAATCTTTCTAAACCCAGCCAACTTCTCATTTTCATTGATCTGGAAATGATTTATTTGAATCGCACAGACAACTTCAGTACCAAATCACTTCCTCAACCTTTCATCAAGACCTCTAGAGCTGTCAAAAAAAGGTTCAAATCTTCTTTTTCCTTTCTTGTTTTTACTGTATTAAGTAAGCAAGCTTTATCCAATAAGTAAGCTTTTCTATTTTGCAGTCTATTTACTGTCAGAAGGACCTGCACAGGAACGCCTGGCTGGGGGGTGAGCACCCTGCTTCCAGGACTGATGCTTACCTCGCATCCGCAGACACAAGATGCAAATCCACCCGGCCTCTAAGCTATTTCACATTTAGTGTAACAACTATGGGTGATACACACAGGAACTTATTTTTCTTTAAAAAAAATAAAAATAAACCACAAACCCACCATATCCTGTAATAATTGAATACATGCAACAATAATAAAAAAAAAATCTTGATATCAATTACAGTTATAAATGAAGAAAAAAACCATAAATTTTCAAAGCAATTCAACAGAGTCCTCTTACTTTGGCCAACAGAACAGATAGCTCAGCTCCTGGCTGAAGTGCCAGCTACCGTTACCACCAACACTGCTGTGTTCAGGGAAGCGTAGTGACAATAAGAGCAGCCGTAAGCTGCCATCCACTCTCCGACATTCAAGATTGCCACATATAACAGCTGGAGAAGTAACTTCAGGAGGTTCTGACTGCACGAGGGGGAAAAGGATTTACCAGCTGTTAGCAGCTGCAGGTCAAGAAAATGCAATGTGAAAAATCTACAAAGCCAGCTGGAGCTATCGTACCGGTTTGCGATTTACTGATCTTCGCCTCAACCTGCTAATTCACAAGAAAACTACCTGCTGCTTTAATGTCACTAGGATTTTTAACTCATTAAACAAAAGGCAAGAAAAGAGTTTCTTCCTAGCCAAGACCAGAACAGTTAAGAGACTGGAACAATGAATGAGGCTGTTATAATATTTTCCTAATTAGCACTTTGTAACAGCTGACTGCATCCTCGTCAAGCAGAATTGACATCGCTGCCATAAGACACATACTACGTTGAATATGTTCTCAGGGTTCTAACTAAATAAATACCTAGATTTACCAAACTGTGAAGATTTACCAAACTGTGAAGATTTACCAAACTGTGAAGATTTACCAAACTGTGAAGATTTACCAAACTGTGAAGATTTACCAAACTGTGAAGATTTACCAAACTGTGAAGATTTGCCAAACTGTGAAGATTTTGAAGATTTGCCTACTACGTTGAATATGTTCTCAGGGTTCTAACTAAATAAATACCTAGATTTACCAAACTGTGAAGATTTACCAAACTGTGAAGATTTACCAAACTGTGAAGATTTACCAGGGGAAAAAAAAAACAACCAGGAGACATTACGCTCACACTGAGGTTTGAAGCTCTCAATTCTTTCACTATCTGACTTTCCAGTGAAGCCAAAGAAAAATCTCAACTTTTTAGCAGTAAAGATTTTCCAGTTTACTGATGATTTTGAGGTGAAACCCCCTCAACCTAGATTAAGACCATGCCATTACTAAAGATACTGTCTTATCAAACCAAATTTGTTAACATTTGCTTGTCTCAACTAATAAGCCAGACCACAAAAACAGCCATGTACTTGCTAGGATATCTTTAAAATACCTCAAAATCTCATTTGCAATGATGTACAATGACTTGTGTTATCTTAAGCATAGAAGAGAAACACAAGTGTCTCCCCATATGCCAAGTGACTCAAAGTTAACATAGGAAGCAGAGCAGACTCTGTGGCCAACAAGTTTAATATTAAAACCCAATGAGTAAGTTACTGCTTGTTCCCTAAGGGTCGAGTAGCTTTTATCCATCTTCATCTGGCAAAAACTGCTACATTAAAAGACAACTACCCCCTCAAGAACCCTAACAGGATCCACACGACCATCTCTCATATGGCAACCAGAATTTCAAAACATAGCTTGAAGAAAAGCCTGTGATGTAACAGGAAGCAATGTTATTAAATAATATAGATTGCATTCTTCTAAGTCAATATGAAAACAATGACCAACTGCGTTTTTGAAACAGCAGCACTACAAAAATGCAAAATTGATTTTTAAGGGAAATAATAGCCGGGGGTTGCTACAGCTGCTACAGTTACAGGGCATTTTTTAAAGAAACGTATTTTTTTAAAACCATTTTAAAAAAAACCCAAACAAACCTGGCAAAGCAATTTTATAGACCAGCTCAAAGTCACACAAGTTATTCTCCTAAATTATTCTTTTTTTCAAACTATTACCATTTCAGTGCCATCCACAGCTGGCAAAGACATTTACTACAGTTTTAACTAGCAACAATGATTCCACTTACAAAAGGAAACAAACTAACATGGGCCCATCTTAAAATATTTTTTTGTTTTTCAGCTCCACCATGTTAATTTCTGATCATTTTCATTTCAAACGGTGCCTTACGCCAGGTCATTTGGCCCCTAATGAGTTGAGCCAAACAAAAGCAGGCGGCCCCATGCCATGTCACCTCTAACATCACATGCAACAGGGGCAGTTCCAGCACAGCTGTGCTGAACCCAACTCAGTTCATCCTGCCCTGTGGAAAAACCAAGGCTTGTTTCATAACCAGCAAAGGGTGGACAGAAGAGCTGTGGTTCTGCCGCACCGGCTGGTGGTGAAACACCCACGTTCACCCCCATTGCTCGAGTCCACCCACTCTACAAGCGATGCAAAGTCGCCAGTGTGAGAGGCACCACCTGGGCCTCCTCTTTGGCTTAGAGGATTGTGGTATCCACAGCAGCCTGACTGCAGCACCCCAGAAATCATCACCTCCTTAAATAAAAACATCAGCTGCCTCAATCCTCTGGCAAGAGTCAAGGATAATGACTGATTTAACCAAGAGGCCATTAAATCCCCAGACATCCTAAAGCGTAGCAGCACTCCATCTATTGGTCAAGAATTAAGGACGTGCTTAATCATCATCATCGTGCACTAACCTTGATCATTAAACACTCAGCCCCTAAATAGCCCACTCCTTCCTCCCTGCTTAGGGCTTCAGGTTCTCCCAGTAAAAACCAAAAGCAAGTAACAGTATCTTCTGAAAAATAACGTATCGCTAAAAGTGTTAATGTGAAAACTTCTGAAGGTAAAACTGGTATACGCTATTAATCACAGAATGTTCATTTTGTTTCACGGAGAAGCACATGCACTCCTTACGCAAGGCAGCATTGAGGAGCTCATCCGATAGCAGCCACGGAGCCCACAGCACTCCCAGAGTCCACACCTTCTTTCCCCATAAGCACTAGGTGCCACCACGGAGGCTTGAAGGAGGAGTTCACGTGCCCTTTCCAGCCAGGCCACTTCTCTGACGAGGTGTGCAGACCAGAGAACTCTGTGCTACAAGAGACTTGCTGGCAAACCCTGGCAGGAAGGCGAAACGGAACCTTTTAGAGCAGATCTGCTGCCAAACCTGCCACGAGCAGAACTGCCCCAGCTCTCGCTCCTGCGTCAGGAACCCACCACTGCCCCTTCCCAGCAGATCCCACACAAACATAAATCTATCACACCTGTGCTTTATTCCAGTCTCTGGCAGCTGGACCAGGAGGCAGGTGAGGCAGTGTGAAGCTGCCTCAGGCACGCCAAAGCCCTTTTTTTAAAGACTGAGGTCACGTTTATCAGCTTCGTTCCTCTGGTACCAAAGCTGATTTAAGCAACAACTTCTCCCACGCAATTAGTAATTCAGCGATTTCATACATCCATGCTTTTATTCACTGCCACTGATTTTATCTTTGTTTTAAAACTTAACTCCTCTACATAGTGGCACCACACAGATGAGGCATATTCTTACACGTTGTTCCTCTTCTTCCATTCCTACCCCTCCATACACAAGCCCAGGACCCGGGGAGGGAAATGAGCAGATTCAGCCTCACCCTGCCCGTAACGCAGCGATGCTGAGAAGACAGAAACAGAAGCAATCCACCTCCACGACCGGCTGCGGCAGTTGTTGCTCTTTGAGGCGTGCTCTACGCCCCTCGCAGAGCCAGCCCAAGGCTCCTCAGCTAAAATCACACCGTTCAGCCACGCAAACCCTGCCTGTCCGCCCTGAAGCCCGCAACAAGCCCAGACTGACAAATCCCTCCGAATTCCTAAAGGGGCTTTTCAACGCGAGAGGAAAATGGTCTTTGGCGGGAGACCAAAACCCGCAGAACGACCTCCCAAGAGGCCCATCCCGACCCTCACTCCTGGAGCCTGAAAGTCCAAGGCAGCAACC